>NC_141679.1:35936355-36071355 GCF_028749965.1 Puma concolor
CCATCCAGGTACCCCAAGAAAGAAGAGAATACTTACATAGTCTCAAAGAATCTCTCCACAAGGCACTTATTATGAAAGAAACACTGTAATTGAAAAGTGGAGAAACCTGTAGACTGTTTCTAGGATTGTTGGTTTTTTGGTTTATTTCTCATGCAAATAACATTGTTAGGGTCGTTATGGAAACGCCTGCTACAGCAAGTTTATAAGCGTTTCCTTAGGCTATTATTCCTAAAAAGGGGAATTGCGTGTCATGGGTCACACATACCTCTGGCCCAACGAGAAAATCTTCCTAAACCGATTGCTGCAACCTACATTCCCACCAGCAGCATGTGAACCATTCCCATTGTTACACACTTTCACTGACAATTAGTAATGATGACAGATTTTTCAGTTTTCTCAATCTCGTTAGAACAGACTTATTTCTCATTATGTTTTGATCTGTATTTATCTTACTGCCAGCATATTTTCATATAGATATGAGGCATTCATTTGTGAAATTCCTGTTCATGACTTTGTCTATTTTTTTGTTGTTGTCTTGTACTTTTGCCTATCAATTTTCAGAAGCTTTTTTATTATACTGAATTCAGCCTCAAGTGTTGAAGATTGAAATCATAATCATTTTAATTTTGTCATTTGACGAGGTTAAAGATATATTTCTAACAATAAAAAAATACTTCTTACATTATAAAAGGAAACATTTCATAATCAAATATTTCAAATACTGCTTCTACTAATTTGGACCTTTTTTTCTCTGCTTAAACAAACCACCAGCCTTGGTACAACACAGCCGCATTCCCAAGTTTAGGAACACATCCATATTGTTCGTTTTCACATTTATTATGCCATAAGAATATGTTTAGAAATAGGGGAGCCAAAGTGACTCAATCAGTGAAACGTCAGATCTTGATTTCAGCTTAGGGCATAATCTCGTGGTTCCTAAGATTGAGCCCCCACGTGGGCTCTGCACTGACAGCACAGATTCTGCTTGGGATTCTCTCTCTTTCTCTCTCTCCCTCACCTGCTGTCCTCTCTCCCTTTTTCTGTCAAAATAAATAAATCACTTTTTTAAATGATATTCTCAGAAATAGATGTTAGTCACTTAATACAACTGGAAAATCCTGTTTTTTGTTACCCTTATCCACTTATAAACCCCTTGTTTTATTTATTTTTTTTTAAATTTGTTTTAATGTTTATTTATTTTTGAGGCAGAGAAAGACAGAGCATGAGCAGGGAAGGAACAGAGAAAGAGGAAGACACAGGATCCGAAGCAGGCTCCAGGCTCTGAGCTGTCAGCACAGAACCCAACACGGGGCTCGAACTCACAAACTGTGAGATCATGACCTAGATGAAGTCGAATGCTTAACTGACTGAGCCACCCAGGCACCCCTAAACCCCTTGTTTTAAATGAACAATCTTAATCATCCTCTTTATCACAAGTATTATCGCCTCTATGCAATTTTACTAGACTTATACAAACCAAGGTGTTTTTTCTACACTCTGTAAACCACAGCAATTGGTTTATGCTTCTTCTATCAAGTGTGCTGGTTTCTCATGGAACAGCAACTAGACTTACACACACACACACACACACATACACACACACACATATACACACACACATATGTCTGATAGATCCGTCTCCCATTACACATTATGAAAATGTGAGATACTTAATCTTATAATGCTGCTTTCCAAATGTGGTCATTGGATTGAGAAAGTCTGCCAGGGGGTTCTAAAGAAAATATCAGGCATTAGAAAATCAGACATTCACAGATAAGTCATCTTATGACCTTGAGGGAAATAAACTTGAATATGAAAGAAGCCCAGGGACTGAGGAAGGGAAAAGGACAAGAAGCAGTTTTCAAAATGTTTTATACTCACAGAATTAACCAAACCTAGAACTTTGTACCTCCTTACTTGATGTGTCTGATGGTAAACCGCTATTTTTTAAGGAAATTTTGGTCCCATATCTCTTACTTGTTTCTGATATGCTGCTCTCAAACATAGCATTCTAATTTATTGGCATGTGCAACTGATATGAATAAAATGTTTGTGGAATAAGGAATCACTCTGCTTCTCACACCTGAATGCTACTAATTTTTGCTAATATGACAAAAATATTGCTACCTGATTCAAAAGATAACTGGAGGAGAAATAAAGCCAAAGACACTTGTATTGCATAGGCCAAAACCACCATACATAAGTTTTACACACTGGGTATTGAATTTTAAACTATAGTTAGAATCATTAAACTAATTTATTACAGTTTATATAGATTGGGCAGGAGTTAAGATTTATCTTGGCTAAGCCTTATTTTAGCCACTAGAATGAATAAAATGCAATAAAATGGAGCCAAAAGCCAAATTCCATTTTAGAAATTTTTTTTTCCATTAATTGTTTTCCAGTTCTCAATAATTCACTATCATAGAGCAGAAAGCCCATTGAACTATATGGTTGTAATGAGTTGTTCCTGTAACATGTTTTATGCCTCAGTGTTAAAAGCCTCAAAAAAACCCTGATATTGGCTTCATATGAAGCTGTCCTTGAATGAAACTGTGTTTTGTCTCAGAAAATAATATTGTACTAAAAGCATATACTTTGTCCAAATTAAAAGTTAAAGTAAAATAAAAATAATATATTTTACATATTTATACAGGAAAATTTTTTCATAGATTATTTTGTAAAGATTAATCAGTAACAAATAGACCCTAATCAGATTTTCATAAATCACTAAATGTATATATCACTGTTATGCTTAATTTAATTATGACTACTCATTATAAGTATACAGCAGATGATATACATAGTTCCGAAGTTTTCTTCAGAGATCGGAAACCACAATATGTCAAAAGCTCTTCATCACTTCAAGAGTTTTGAATATCATCATAGATGTCAATAATTAGACACTAGTCCTGTTAAAAGGAATGTTCCCAAAAATCCCATCTCATGATTTCCATATAGAAACAAAGCCATATATTAACTACATTCCAAGCTTCCTATAAACTGTCAGTAAAGGAGACACTAAGGCTCCATTGGGAAAGGAGTCTGGGCCTCTCCCGTTGTGCCACAGATGCACATGCCTGTGTAACTGGGGTATCATACATTTTAAAATGAAGACTCTTGTTCTTCCTCAGGTGAAGGAAAACCAATTCTTATAATTTCTACCATGAACTTGAAGAAATGAAAGCCCTACCTCTTTTAGCTAAATAAATCTGTTCTTACCTTCAAATATTTCACAAACCCTCAAACTTACCATTGTTCTTTTTGAATTCTGTCCAGTGCTCCCTCACATATTTTATTGTCAGAAGTCAAGTTGCACACATTTTTTTCTGATAAAGTATGAGAGTTGCTACAGAATTATATAAAATCTATATTCTTCATCTTATTAAGTTCTAAGTTTGTTTTATTAGCTACTAACACTCATATATTATATTGCATTGCAAGTAAGAGCCTAGTACAAATGCTTAAGTACCTACGTCCTCAAAACAAAACAAAATAAAACAAAACAAAACAAGCTTGAGAAAAAAAAAGAACAGTTCACTTAAGATAGGTAAAGACATTGTTTACATCCATAGTAGATATGCCAATGCTTATTCTTCAGCAAAATATTACATTAGTTTCATGCTTCAAAATAATATTTTAAAATAATGATTGGGGATTATTTCAAATACACTTTTTTTTTTTTACAAAATGAGAACTTTAATTTGTAAACTTTAATTATTTTGATTTTAACTGAAAAGCATATGATTTATTTTTCGGTCAAGTGTACTTCCTATATTTTTATAGTGTTAACACTTGAACATAGTTAACATCGGACATTGTTAACATTGGACAATGTTAACAAATGTTAACATTGTCCAATGTTAACATTGAAATGTATGTTCAATCATTTCAAAAATGTATTTTTAGGGACTCCTGGCTGGTTCAGTCCGTAGGCCATGTGACTCTCAATCTTGAGGTTATGGATTCGAGCACCATGTTGAGTGTAAAGATTACTTAAAAATAAAATCTTTAAAAAAATGTATTTTCAAATATTTTATGAAAGTAAGATTTGAATTATCTCTGTCATGAAATGTATTTGATGAAAGATAGCAAATATTTTAATAATATATAATTAAATTGTGATAAGCATTTGTCATGATTAAAGTATTGTTCAAGTCCTGTGTTGGACATGGAGCCCACTAAAACAAGTAAACAACAAACAAACTAACTAACTAACAAAAATAAAAACCAAAAAGAAAGGAAAGATTTTAGGAGTGTCTGGCTGGCTTGGTCAGTGGAGAGTGTGAGTCTTAATCTTGGAGTCATGAGTTCAAGCCCCACATTGGTTGTAGAGATTACTAAAAAAATTAATAAGTTAAAAAATAAAACTATATATATATATATATGTGTGTGTGTGTGTGTGTGTGTGTGTGTGTGTTTATTTACATAGTGGTTTTAAAATCCATTTCAGATTAAGTATGCAGAAGATTTTATAAATGGAATTTTGTATATTCTGGCTGCTACTCAACCAGGAAAGCAAGTTTTCCCCTCAAAAGGAGTTCTGTTTGTCATTTATTAGATTTAATTGCTCCATGTGATTGCCTAGTGCCTTGAGAAAATAACATCCCTTAGACTCTAAAACTTTTATGACTACAAATCTGCAATCCCTTTATTGTAATTACATAATTAGCTCTCATAATGTCATACTTTTTTTAAAAAATGATATAATGCTATAGTATATTCACTACTGCAACCACATGTCCCAATTCACTACTTCAAGAGTTTCATTACTGATCCACTCACTCATTTCCACTTTTCCCCAAGTCCTTATAGAAATTCTGATATTTTATGATTATTAAACAATTTCAGCTGAGAATAATAAATATCAAGATATGTATATTTAAACATAACCATAACACAACCCATTTGACAGCCAGATTTGGGGGTTTTTGTTTGTTTGTTTGTTTGTTTGTTTGTTTTTTTTTATATATGAAATTTGTTGTCAAATTGGTTTCCATACAACACCCAGTGCTCATCCCAACAGGTGCCCTCCTCAATGTCCATCACTCAGTTTCCCCTCCCTCCCACCCCCCATCAACCCTCAGTTTATTCTCAGTTTTTAAGAGTCTCTTATGGTTTGCCTCCTTCCCTCTCTTTGACAGCCAGATTTGAACTGGCTTACTAAATTTTCTGAAGAGTCAACATTGATCATGGGAGAATTCATATTTCTTTCAGAATTTCTTTATGCATCTAAGAGAGACTTAGAATAGATGTTTGGCTGTACACATTTCAAGTGGATTCAGTCTTTAGACAAATTTTAGATAATTTAAAATTTAGGTAACTTGGGGAGCCTGGGTGGCTCAGTCAGTTAAGTCTCTGACTTTGGTTCAGGTCATGATCTCATAGTTCATGGGTTCAAACCCCATACCAGGCTCTGCATTGACAGCCCAGAGCCTAGAGCCTGCTTCGGATTCTGTCTCTCCCCCTCTCTCTGCCCCTCCCCTGCTTGTGGGCTCGCTCCTCTCTCTCTCTCTCTCTCTCTCTCTCTCTCAAAAATAAATAAACATTTAAAAAATAAAAAAGTAAAAATAAAATAAAATAAAATAAAATAAAATAAAATAAAATAAAATAAAATAAAATAAAACAAAACTTAGGTAACTTTTAAATCTCTCACCCACATTGAGAAAATAAGAAACTGATATTTCAAAAAGATTTCCTCGGAAAAAGCTATTCTATGAGTTTCCCCCACTGACTTTTTACAAATCTGGGGTACAATCTACTAATACCACAACAACAGAGAGTGACCCTCAGGTAACTGTTAGGAGGGTAAATACCTTCTAGGGGTTTTAATACTTGCATTACAGTGGGGGGGGGCATTTTTAACATTCCCACTTGAGAAATACAAAGGGTGAGATAAAGATTCTGACAGAAAAGAGAACTGCAGGGCATGGACAGATCTCAAGAAAGAAAACTAGAGGTAAAATCTGATGCCTAAGTGCTGAAGAATGTTTTAACAATGAATGTCAGAAAAGTTTGCTACTTGCCTGATAGATACTGCTTTACAATATCTGTAAAGATTGGTGGGGTCTTTGAAGAAACCACAGATATACTGACAAGAAAAAAATCAGCTTTACTTTTTTTTATGTGCATTTATTTATTTTAAGAGAAAGAGGTGGGGGGAAGGGACAGAGAGAGAGGGAGGGAGAGAAAATCTCAAGAAGGCTCCTCTCAGTCAGAGTAGAGCCTGATGCAGAGCTCCATCTCACAAACTGTGAGATCATGATCTGAACCAAAATCAAGAGTCAGGCACTTGATTGACTGAACCACTCTGGGGCCCTGAAAAAAATCAGCTTTAAATATCTGCCAGTTCAGGCCAGTATCATTTATCCAAGAACCTTACTGATCCCCCTACCTCTTCTCTCTCATCATGCCCCAAAACTAAGGATTTTGAAACTGTTTGGCAAACTGTAGTGAAAGGAATCAATTGTACGAGAACACAGAAGGGGAAAGAAATTGATCACCCAATCTTTCCTGAACTACTGGCCTGCAAATTGCTCAGACTGGCAAGGAAGAGAGGTCTTCACATTAATCCGGGAGACTAAACATGAACTGACACTGTTTTAAAGTTCTGAAGGGATTGTGGACATTTTTTACATCATAAAGTTACCAGAAAAAAAAAAAAAACATAAAGTTACACAAAGAGCCTGCCTGAGTTTCTCAAAGGGCAGGGAAATAACTATCCTGACAGTGATTAACATAGACAATAGAACAAAAAGTAAAGTTGATTTTGTTTGTTTTTTCTCCCAATCTGTGATTAAGCTTTGAAACAGTATTCACAAGAATAAGGCTGCCTTCACAAGGGGGCACTGTTTCATCAATATAGCAGCACTGTTAATTGCAAATACACAAGGTCTTAGCTCCTCACACTTTCAATTTACTCCTACCATGTGCAATATTATCTGTCCTGGTTTTGACAAAACCACTGTGGTGGGTCTGCCTGGATTCCAGGTATATCACACATTTACAAGAACTGTTTCCTTAGAAAAAGGAAGTTGTGGTCTCATAAGCAAGGAAGACACTTGGTTTAATGTTATAAAATTCTTTAGAAGACATGAGAAGGATGTGTAATTGCAACACACCACAAAACCTACAGTGCTTCTCAGGTGACAGAGAAATTACTCCAATCGATTTTAACATCCCATTAAGGCCAGCCAGCAAACCAGGGATGTATTATCTGCAACAATGAAGCATTCCTCTGGAGACTCAGCTTGGTAGAATAAATAAAAAGGGGTAATTCCTTCTATTAATTCAGTTCACTCTGGCCATTGATAGGAATAGAGTCTGATTCCTGAAAACTGACCCAGGGAGGGTGGATGAACAGGAGGGAGGAGGGTCTACCATTAATAAATAGAAGTTGGTCCATGATATGAATTATCAATTTCATTATATCTTACAGTAATCCCCCTATCCATGGGGGATATGTTTCTAGACCCACAGTGGGTGCCTTGAAACCATGAATAGTACCAAATCCTATATATACAGTTTCTTCCTATACACACATATGTATGCTAAAGTTTAATTTATAAATTAGGCACAGTGAGAGATTAACAACAGTAACTAATAATACAATAGAACAAATATAAGAAAAAATTATAACAAAAGTTATGTGAATATGGTTTCTCTCTCTTTTATTGTACTGTACTCAACCTTCTTGTCAAGTGAGATGCTAAAGTGCCTATTTGATGAGATAAAGTGAGATTAATGATGCAGGCACTGTGATATAGTGCTAGGAAACTAGGGACCTTCTGACAATACTTCAGAAGAAGGATCATCTACTTCTGAATGACAGTTGGCCGCCAGCAACTGAAACCTGGGTAATGGGAAACATAGAAAGCAAAACCTATTATATATGCTAAGGGCAACCAAAATTTCCTCTTCCAGTAATAAAAAAAAAGAAATATTGAGCAAATTGATAAAAACTTCCATTGTGATGTTCAAAACCACTGAGACAAAAATATAAGCATTAAATTTGGGGGGTAGGAAGAGATGGATGAGATATGACCATCTCCAACTTGTCAGGACAACAATTCCTAATTCACAAATATGTTCCAGTACATGGTGAAATGTACATATGAATCTTTCAAACAATATTTTTAGCCATGCTAAGTCTGTGTCCAAAAGTACTATAACAAAGATCAAAGATGGCGGTGGAGTAGAAAGACCCTAGACTCTTCTCATCCCATTCGCAACTATTAAATCATCCTAAATATCCAAGACTTACAGGCCTGAAGACTTACAGGACAAACTCTACAACTAAGCGAGAAGAGGCCACATCAAAGAAGGTAGGAAGTACGGAGATGTGGTTTAGGGAAAAAATGGATTACAGGTGCTGTGGAGGCGACGGAGCTGTACATGCAGAGGAGTGAGAGAGAGAGAGAGAGAGAGAGAGAGAGAGAGAAACACACAAGGGAATGTAAAAGAAGAATGTTTCCCCAAACCATTGGCTTGGAAAATGAGAGATACTGAATGTCTTAAGTTGATGCAACCAGCGGGGCTTATCGCCTGGAGTTTTAAAGGTCAGCAGGCTTGGCTGGGATACAGAGGGCACTTCACTGCTCCTGGAGAGAAGGCAAACAACCTTGGGGCAGATGGCCTGGAAACAGTGATCTGAAGAATGCCTGGAGCACATGGTGGGGAAATTATTCACTTGTCTCAGAGAGTATTCTTGGAGGCAATGTTCACAGAGTCACCTCTCTGGGAACAGAGGGGCTGGCCAGCACCTTTTCCCTTCCCTGCCCTTCAACATAAATGCAGAGACATGGCAGAAGGCAGCATAGCTGACTAACTTGCTTACACCAAGCCCTACCTCCCTGCATTCTGGCAGACTGCCCTTTTCAGCCAAGCTTGCCTCAGTCCCAGCGTGGTAGGCCCCTCACCCAAAAGACTAGCACAAACCCCTACCCACACCATGTCTCCCAACCAGAGTACTGCGGGGCTTCAGTTGTTGTGGAATTGGTGCCAGGTCTCAGTTCACAAGCAGACCAGAACACACCTAGTTAAAACTTGCCACATTCAGGCAAGCCACCCAACACTCCCCACAGCAGGCAAGGAGAGCCTCTGCAGATAACTGGTCTGAAAGACAGAGCAGCCAAACCACAACAGAAGAGTACATGCAGAAAATACTGGAGATATTCCCCAAAGCACCAGGCCCTGAACACTACATGTCCTCTTCTTCATAAAGCCATTTACTTTCAGGACCAGGAGACATACTGGCTTTTCTAACTCAGAGAAGAAGGCAGAGGCTTAGACAAAATGCCAATGAAAGAACAAGATAAGGCCACAGCCAAAAATATAGTGAAACAGACATGTAACAAGCCTAATGGAGAATTTAAAGCAACAATCATAAGAATGCTCACTCGGGTTTGAGAAAAGAATGGAAGACATCTGAAAGACCCTTATGACAGAGATAACAGAATTAAAAAAGAATGTCAGGTGAAGAATGCAATAAATAAGATTGGAAAAAGGCTTGATGCAGTGAACAGCAGGCTGGAGGAAGCACAGGAACAAATTAGTGATCTAAAAGACAAAATAATGGAAAATAATGAAACTGAACGAAAGAGAGAAAGAAGAACTATGCAACACAAGAATACATTTAGGGAACTCAGTGACTACATCAAATGTAATAACGTTCATGATATAGGAGTCCCAGAAGAAGAAAAGAAAAAGGGGACAGAAAATTTTATTTCAAGAAATAATAGCAGAAAACTTCCCTAATATGGGAAAGGAAATAAACATCCAGATCCAGGAGGCACAGAATACTTCCATCAAAATCAACAAAAGTAGGCCAACACCAAGACATATTGTAATTAAATTTGCAAAATATAGTGCTAAAGAAAAAATCTTAAAAGCAGCAAGACAAAAGAAGTCAGTAACTTACAAGAAAAACTCATAAGGCTAGCAGGGGATTTTTCAACAGAAACTTTGCAAGCCAGAAAGGAGTGGCATGATATGTTCTACATGAATGAATGTTCTACAGTCAGTAATATTCAATCCATCATGGCAACCAATCAGAATAGAAGGAGAGATAAAAAGTTTTCCAGATAAAAACTAAAGGAGTTCATGACTACTAACCCAGCCCTGCAAAAAATATTAAAGGGGATTATTTGAATGCAAAAACTGACAAAGACATGAAAAGATAAGAGAAAATCCCAGAAACAAGACAAAACAAGTAATAAAACTGCAATAAACACATTTCTATCGATAATTACTTTGAATGTAAATGGACCAAGGACTCTAATAAAAAGACATAGGTATCGGAATGGTTAAGACAAACAAACAAACAAACAAGACCCATCTATGTGCCATCTAGAAGAGACTCATTTTAGACCTAAAGACACATGCAGATTGAAAGTGTGGGGGTGGAGAAACATTCACCACACAAACGGATGTCAAAAGAAAGTCAGAGTAGCACTACTCCTATAGGACAAACTAGACTTTTTCTGTTCTTGTAATTTTTTTAGCCTGCTTTGATATTAGGATAGTATTGGCCTCATGGAATGATTTTAAATGTGTTCCTTCTATTTCATTATTTGTAAGATTTTGATAAAGATTGTCTTTAAATATTTTTTTTAAACATTTGGAAGAATTACCCAATGAAACCATGTGGCCTTGGGCTTTTATGTGCTGGGAAATTTTGATTCTTAACTCAACTTTCAGAGTTGTTATTGGTCTAAGAATATTTCTGATTTCTTGGATTCAAGATTCATGATTCAATTATGGTAAAATGCATTTTTAGGAATTATCTGGGTTTTTTAAAGTTATCTGATTTGTTAGTATATAATTGTTTATAGTAATCTGTTATCACACGATGTATTTCTGTGGTTATCTGTTTTCTCCTCCATTTCTCATTTTGGTTTTTGAGTCTCTCTCTGTCCTTCTCCCTCTCTTTCTCTCCCTCCCTCCCTCCCTCCCTCTCTCATTTTTTCTTGTTATTGTAGTTAATGTTATTTTTAATAAATTTTTAATTAGCACTGCTAATTTTATTTTTTTTTATAAAAATGGGTCATAATTTCAGTGTTACATTGTTTATTATGGTCTCTATTTTATTTATTTTTTATTTTTCTTTGTTATTTCCTTCCTTTACTAGATTTCAAGCAAGTTTCTTCTTTTTCTAGTTCCTTTGTGAGTAATATTGTTTATTTAAACCATTTTTTCTTAATACAAGCATTTAAAACATAAACTTCACTCTAACGTCAGCTTTTGTTGCATCCCATAGTTTTTGGAATATTGTGTTTTCCTTTGCTTTTGTTTTGAGACATATTTTGATTTACCATTTGGTTTCTTATTTAGCCCATTGCTTGTACAGTAGCAAATGTTTAATATTTACATTGTAAGTTTTCTAGCTTTTATTGTTGGTATTTAGTTCTGTACCATTGTGTCTGGAAAATCTACTTGGTTTGATTTCAGTCATCTTAAATTTGTCATATTATATGTCTCTTTTTATGTGATTTAACCGGGGGATTTTTCTTGTGTACTTAAAGGAAATGTGCATTCTATTTTTTTCTTGGATAGAATGTTTTATATACATGGTTTATAAAACCATGGTTTTAGAACCATGTATTCTGAAGTATGCTTCAAGTAAAAATATGTTTTTGTTTAAACAAAAACAGTAACTTTAACTGACAGTACTCATTGAAATAAAGAATTTCAGAGGGGAGATAGGTGGGGTAATGGGTGAAATAGGTGAAGGGGATTAAGAATACACTTATCATGAAGAGTATTGAATAATGATGTATAGAATTGTTCAATCACTATATTGTACACCTGAAACTAATGTAACACTGTATATTAACTATACTGGAATTAAAAACTTAATTAAATAAAAAAGTAGCTAAGAATAAAACTACTAAAACATTATTAACATAAATGTGTGTCATACGTTCTATTCTATGTGAAAGGATTGGAGAGGGGTGCTTGGATGGCTCAGTCAGTTAAGTGTCCCACTTCAGCTGAGGGCATGATCTCACAATTTGTGAGTTCAAGCCCTGCATCAGGGTGTGCTGACAGCTCAGAACCTGAAGCCTGCTTCGGATTCTGCGTGTGTGTCCCTCTCTGCCCCTCCCCTGCTCATGCTCTGTCTCTCTCTGTCTCTCAGAAAATGAATAAACTTTAAAAAAATTTTTTTAAAGAAGGATTAGAGAAAAATACATATGTTAAATCACAACATGTGAAAGCAGTTATGTTAAATAACTCTTTTCTCACTGATATTATCACATAATGGAAATTTTTGAACATTAGAATTGATATGATTATAGGGAAATGATATAATGGCTCTACAAAGATATATGCATATGTATTACAGGCAAGAAATACTAAGGTATTAATGAAACAAAATTAAAGAGATTGGAGTTTATAGTAAAATACAATGAACTTAATGATAAAAAATTATGACATTAGCTCTTACTTAGGGATGAATTATTTTTTCTATTTGTTTTAGATTATGATGATCATTTTGTTTCTCTTTTTTAATGTTTACTTATTTAATTTGAGGGAGAGAGAGAGAGAGGGAGAGGGGGTTAGAGAGAGAGAGAGAGAGAGAGAGAGAGAGACTGAAAGCAGTGGAGGGGCAGAGAGAGAGGAAAAGAGAGATCCCAAGTAGGCTCCATGTTCAGCCCAGAGCATGACGCAGGACTTGATCTCATGGCCTTGGAATTATGACCTGAGCCCAAATCAAGAGTCAGATACTTAACCGATTGAGCCATACAGTCTCAGTTTCTCTCAATGAACTTAGTTTCCACTGGCATTTCAAACTAGTTTTACGATACATATTATGCTTTTCCTTACTGCCAGTGACATTCTTCATTTGCCCAGAGGTAGAATCAATAAGACATCATGGATGATATAATACAAGAGTTGAAAGAGGAATCCAAGATACTTCCCAGGTTTCTTTTTGGGAAACTGGGTAGATGGTACTTCAGAGAAACAGGAAAGAAAAAAAAAATAGGCTTGTGGGAAAATACTGTGAGTTCAATTTTAATATACTGAAAGTTGAGAAGCTTAATGTGCTATCAAATAGATATGCTGATATGATTCTAAGGAATTAGATCTTAAGAGAACATATTGATTAGGGCGTCACTAGATATAAATGATTTCTGAAGCTACAAGAGTAGATGAGTTCAAGCATGAAAGGTACAGACTGAAAGGAGAGAAAACATAAGTCATTGAGCTAACATTAACCCTTGAAAGGGATATCTGGGAAAAGGGAAGACTTACAGCAAAGAAAAGGGTTAATAAGGGCCTAGTGATAGGTAAAGAAGGAAGGGAGTCACCATGGGAAGTCTACCCAATTATAAAAATACCAATTGGGGAAATCTTGACAGTTTGAGCCTTACAGGACGGTTCCTATGCCTTAAAGGATGCACATAGTTTATTCAATAAAGAGACAAACTAACCACCTTGTTAGAATCACACCCCACCTCATCTTCACACTTGGATTTTACGGTTTGTGATTTTTCACTAGCAATTTTGAGTACAGAACTGCTTAAAACTTCACCTGTGTTGTTGGAGGGTAGCAAATTAACCTCTTTTTTTCCCACTTTTTTCTCAACATCTAACAACTCAGACACCTTTTTGAAAGGATTGGCTGCTCAGAACACAGAACAGGAAAAATTCAATCCAAAGTGAACAGCAAAACTGATTGCTGTGCTTTCTTTCTTTTTCTCTAGATCAAGTCATAAAGAAGTATTAGAGCCCAAGTGTAGTGAACCTAAGGCCAGATAATAATGAGTTGTTTTTTGTGTTTTTTTGGGAGGGTTCTTTCATTTGTTTGTTTTAGACAAGATAGATTACATGTACTATGACTAGGTAAGATAGAAGATCCCCAAAATATCTGTAAGTTTAAAGGAATTCCCTATCACCTGAGAGTCCTGTGAAGAAAGCCATACTTGGTAAGTGTCATTAAGGATTTACTGAGTTTTGTCAGACAAGTCTCATTTTATTTCTTATTGTTTTTATTTTTTATGAGCATTTTTAAACCAATAGATAAATGGAATGAAGTGGATACAATAGATCCATATTTCAGTAAGGTGTCTGATAATGAGATTTTCGAAGATAAGAGGTATAGAGTTGGTTCCTGGATAACAGAGCATCTAAATGGATTCTTTAACTGGTTCTGCAGTGTTAGGCTCTTAAATTAGAAGAGGGCTCAAGTAAATGGAATCAGCAATTATGAAGACTTTGCTATTGAAGATTTAATGAAAGTTGCTTTGTCTGGTTAATCTTGGATTTGTCATTAACTGTCATACCATGTCCCTGCCTGGCTTCAGATTTGAACTGAGATTTGACTCCAGTTAAATGTGAGCTCCTTTTGTAAGGATAGGGGTGGGAAGCTCTTGGTTTATATTCAACAATCAAAGGAAATTAACTTGAGGTACTGTGAAAAACAACTCTTATGGGGTTGTTGGTTCACATTTGGAGAAATAATAAGGATTAAATGATTTTCACTTAACCATTTAATCTTCCCCTCATCTCTTCATAGTATGATACCTGGTGGCTCACCACTGAGGACCTTATTGAGAAAAAAAAATGGCAAGCCTATGTGTAACTAAGGAATTCTATCATACAGTGACAATAAGTGGTGTGAATCTATTTTTGCCAAGATATCAACTTGACAAGATATCTTTTGAGGTATTCCATACGACACAAGGTATCCCTCCTAACTATTTATTTGGCTATTTGATTCCCTATAACAGACCCTCTGAGTTATTTTATTCCTTATGCTTTCCAGAAAAGGAATACTCAGATAAGATCATTGGCTGTGACTCTAAGCCACCCCAAAATCTTGAGCCAGCCAGTCCTATCTAAATCATCCACATGCACACACACACATTTGTGTATATAAATGTATAAACACACTCACTGACTTGCAGTATACCATGTATCTATACAAAATCATGCTTAAAATGAGGTTTTTTAGAATCTTTGAGTACCCAGCACAACTTCTAGGAGTATACAGAAATAGGAAAAAGCAAAGGATTTCTAGAGAGACTATTATGTATTACCAAAATTGATAGAATTTATTAGCTTTTATTTGCAGCCTCAGACTTATTCATGGATGCTCATTCAACTACTGCTTGTGGGTCATGCTGTAAATTAACAAAATATATATAAGTAATACCACCACAATTAGAGACTTTAAAAAACTACTAGTGTGCATTCTGTATATAATTTTAATTTTACAACTACAGGCTTTAATAGTACTCCTATTAGTAGATTGGTTAAAAATAAAACCCAATCCTGATGTTACAAATTCTGTTTGAAAAGAAGTCTTTATTTACCCAGGCAATGATGTTAGCATGACTTTAGTCCTCCTTGTTCTGCATTACAATCAAGTCAAACAGGTTTAAAAAGAGCTATTCCAATGAGTGTGACTTACCAATGTATAGCCTTTCCCTACAGGACGATTAATGGCTGGAGGATGAAAAGTATCAAACCCCTCAGGATTTCCCTAAAAGGAAAAAAAAGGGGGGGGGGAGGAACACATTGTGAATTCACATTTTTTGGTAGCTATTAGATGCTATATCTAAGTCAGCTGATGAGATGAAAAAGGAGAGCAATAATAGACAATTTATAGATTAATAAAATTGACTAATTAATGCTAAATAATAATGCCATCAAAAGGGTTGCTTTAATATAAAGTATTATAACCATCACATTTAAAGAATGAATACGATTCTTAAATATTTCTCTGATATAAAATTTCATGCTAAAAGATATTAATTTGATTAACCACAAACCCATTTTCTTTTCTTAAAAAACAACTTACCTTATTAAAACATAATATGATCTTCATATATATATATATACACATATATATATATACACACACACATATATATATATATGATCTTTAAATCTTTTTTCTCTTTCATGTTGCATAAAAAAATGAACCACTCACAACTTTTTTTCTATTATATTACTTATTATTCAGATATGTTTTCTCATAGATTCAGAAAGCACCGCCTATCAAATTATGCTTATTATCTATAAAACTGTTATCCCACATCCAAGAGACTGTTGTACTCTAGAAAAGTTCACAATTTTCAAATTAACAGCACAGTACTAAACATAAAATATTTGAGGTCATAACTAATGTACATCAAAAACTTTTAATGTATCAGGATAGAAAATACACAAGTGAATAGCTGAATATTCACCAGATAATCACGGCTCAAAGAAAAATCACATATAATTAAATAGTTAAGTTAAAATTACACATTTAACAACATAGAATTGAATTGGGTAACAAAGATCAGTGATTCCATGAACTATTTAGTGATTATCTGGTCATTTGCTCCTGACATCTGAGGAGAAATCTGCAAAATTTCTGCCATTTACTGTCCACAGAAAAGTGAGCTTTAAGGGCACCTTGGGGGAGAGGCAGAGAGAGAGAGGGAGAGAGAGAGAGAGAAACCCAAGCAAGCTCTGCACTGTCATTGTGGAACCTGACCCTGGGCTTGATCTCACAAACAGTGAGATCATTACCTAAGCCGATATCAAGAGTCAGATGCTTAACCAACTGAGCCACCCGGGTGCCTCGATCATTCATGCCTTCTAAACCAAAATCTAAACACCTAATCTATGGAGCCATAATTTATTTTGCATTCATAGGCTTGTTCCAATAGTAATATCTACTTCATCACACATTTTTACATATATGCCTTCTTTCCTCAACTATGTTTTAGATCACTGGAACTGAAGTCATGCTCTATACTTCTGTATGTATTCAGAAAGTCAGAATATAGTAGAATTCTAGCTACTTAGATGGGAAAATACATACATGTTTTCATTACTTAGTTAATTGGTGAGTCTTGCTACTACACACTATATATGCAATGATTAGTGTGAAAAACTCCATTGAGTGACTGCTAGTCTGTCTAATTTAACAAATAGTTCTTGTTCAGGACTGATAGAAAATTGTATCAGAACTAATTTTTTCTACATGCTTTCAATGGGTACTGCTAAAAGCTTATAAGATATTGCTATAACCTTTTGCTAAACTTCTGAACAATGTAGGGTCTACAGAACCTAAGCAAAATAACATTGAGTAGTTACCATGTGCCAGAAGTCTTGTATGCACATTACACTGACCATTTCTTTTCATGATCAAATGCAAAGTAAGAAGGAAGAAACTACTGTTGATTCCCTTTATTTTGGAACGTGAAGCAGAGAAATTTTGAGTTACTTCCCCAAAGCCTGCCAGTCTGTAAGCGGTCAAGATGGGATTTAAATGCAGGCAGTCGGATTCAGAGCCTTCCATTCTAACTTCAATAATATGCTACCTGCGTCTACAATTCACACATGCTAGATAAAGGGGAAGAGAATGCCAGGAGGAAAGAATGAGAAAGATAGTTTATATATTGTCAAAATGTGAAACTGACATTTTTCAAAAATCAGTAGCAATTCCTAAAGGATTGTACTGTTCATACCCCTTCCCCAATATACCCCAGGCAGTCTTAGAGTCAATTAGTTCATGAAAATGTGCCAAAAAGTTATAAAACTTTTGTCTAGATGTAGGAATATATTTAGGAGTTTAGGAAAAAGAAATTAAATTTCTTAAATAGTTACATGGGCACTAAACATTTCTAACACTTTTTTTGTAAGATATTAGAATTCAAATTGTGCCATTTAATTTTAACATTTAAAATAGTTTTTAATTTGATTTGTACCTTTACCTCTCTGTTCTTGAACATTTTAACCATTTTTATATTTCCATTAACAGATACAGAATGTGTGAGACCTGCATATAATTTTGAGCTTTTAGTGCTACAAACTTCACATTTCCCTAAAGAAGCCCTTTCCACTAAAGTATGCACATTTCATAGAATAAAGCAATATTTAATAATAGTGGTATTCAAAATTATGCAAGAGGATACTGTAACCCTTTCTTTCTAAAAGCTAATTCACAAGTTATTATAAGTCTTATAAAAACATTTTCTTGAGATTTATAGTATGCACTTAACTTTGAAGTAGATATCTTTGACAGAATCCTCCCCGTTTAAAGGTTAGGAAAAATGTGTCACAGGCATGTTGAATCACTGCCCAATGTTACTCAAGTTATTCTTAGAAGAGCTTGGGTTTTTCCTTTGCTCTTTGATATTGGGTTTCCTATTGTTTCTTTTTGTTGTATTTCTTTTGTGTTGTATTGTTATCATTTTCTGACACTTCATTGTTTGCTTTTAATTTTCACAGAAAAAGTGAATAATAGACTCAAAAACACACACACCAGATCAAATATGTTGTTTAAAACACATGCTGTTTGTGTTTAGACCCATTATTTACATGGCTTTTTACATAATTTACAAAAGATCTGACATTATAAATTTGAAGCTAATTTACCATTCCTTGTATGCACTAATCATTTTTAAAAATTCCCTGACCATGGATGTTGCAAATTAAATCCTATCCCATAGTCACTGATTTTAAATATTAGAACACTAAAGCAGCTTTTAAATTTTTTTTTTTCAAAGTTTATTTATTTTTGGGACAGAGAGAGACAGAGCATGAACGGGCGAGGGGCAGAGAGAGAGGGAGACACAGAATCGGAAACAGGCTCCAGGCTCTGAGCCATCAGCCCAGAGCCCGACGCGGGGCTCGAACTCACAGACCGTGAGATCGTGACCTGGTTGAAGTCGGACGCTTAACCGACTGCGCCACCCAGGCGCCCCTAAAGCAGCTTTTAAAATATGTTATAAACACCAGTAGTTAAGGAGACTCATAATATAGGAAAGGGGAAAATTTATAAAGTATACTTTCTGTTCTATAATAAATTATAGAAAAGAGGGAATTTCTGAGGGTAATAAAGGTAGACAGTAATAGGAAAAAAGTGAAAATTTTAAAGAGTATGTATACTTATTTTAAAAGTTGTTTAGTATCTGGTATAATTCTGTGAACAGATATTAAAGATACATTCCCTAATAAAATATATGTGTAATGAAAAGATGAATATAAGATAATACTTTCATAAAAGATTGTAAAATATAATCATGTAAGCAATTGGCCTCAATCCACAGGTAAAGCTAAAACCAACTCTGTATCTCACTGAAATTCTTTCTTACAATTGCTCCTTATTATTCAACCTCCACTCCTTCCTCTAAATCATTTCTTCAGCATAACTATAAAGTTCCTGCCTCTGACCCTTCCCCTAGTCTATATCAGTCTCGCCCCCTCTTCCTGCTTCCATTTCTGGGTTGGCCTCAGGTCAACATCTTCATACACCCAATAACTAAAACCCTACTAGTCTTCCTGCATTTTCACTATCTTGCTAATTGAAAACTCTAGACCAACCCAACAGTCCTTTTCCTCCATTCAATATCTTCTTTTTTGCAACCCTGACAATCTGAGTTCCTTATTAATAAAACTCGTAATTAATGGCTTCTTTATTTTTTTTTTTAATTTTTAATGTTTATTTATTTTTAAGAGAGAGAGATAGAGTGCAAGAGGGGGAGGTGCACAGAGGGAAAGAGAACCTGAAGCAAAGTTCCAGGCTCCTAGGTATCAGCGCAGAGCCCCATGCTGGGCTCCAACCCGCAAACCGCGAGATCAGGACCTGAGCCAAAGTCAGATGCTCAACCAACTGAGCCACTCAGGTGTCCCTGTGGCGTCTTTATTAATAATAGTAATCTATTTTGTCTACAAACTTGGGTTGGAAAAGGACTAGTGAGTATATAGCGGCAAGACAGTATGCTTCTGAAGATGAACTGTAGAGCATAGTCCAAGAATCAGAAAGCCTAGATCTTCATTTGTCTGTATTTAAAAGGTAGGAGGAGACATGTGCCCATGTAAATTGTGGGATGGAATATGCTTTACCAATTATTATTTCAGATTCTTGCTAGCATGTAGGTCTAACATAAGCTACAATGTCAGGCATTCACACCTGGTGGCTAGCAGCACACTCACTGCTACTCACTTTGTGTATCTTCCAAATAACAATCCAGAAATAGATACTTCAAAAACACGTACTAATATACTAATTCTTTTGATAAGAACCAGGGCAGGTTAGGGCTGACAGTGTGCACACATTAGTGACATTTCTGCTTTCTAAGGCAGATTCGCATACCTTTCCTTGACATGTGGGGCTCACAAATGGTAGCTTGTTGACAGCTACATGGTGACTACAGTGTTACCACCATGCTTAACTCACTGATGTTTCTGACTGATAGGCATGACTAACAGTTCTAAGGCTCATTTTCTTGGTGAACACCAACTTTGTCACAATTTCAGCATCACATCAGATGGCACCCATAAGGTGTGAGTCAACCATACTGAATATCAGCAGAAGATATTATATATGTTTAAGAAATTTGACCAGGATTCCATGAACTGCATAGAATTTTTTTTTAATAGGAAATCGATACATTCACTTTACACTTACTGGATGGTGTAATCAAGACAAGTTTCCCATGAGAACAGACTAGAATATTTGAAAGAGCAACAATCTGTGTTGTGTTGGGAAGCATGCCAATTATCTTACATACAGAAAGATATTTTGTTTTGTTAAACTGCAACTGTAGTATCTACAAAATAATTACACTGAAGATAACTTGAAAGCTCCAATATCTCAAAAGAAAAAGAAAGCAAAGAAATGAAATGCTTGCAAGCTTCATATTCTATAAAGTTACTACTTTTCTCCATTCTCCTCTTCTCAGTCATGCCCTCCCAAAAAAAGTGGTTAACCTTTACTAACTCCACTTACAAAGTTCTCTTCATAACTTAAACACTTCCTTAGAGATTCCTGGTGCTGACTCCGCTATATCTGGAGTTGCCAATGATCTCCATAATGACAGTTCCAATGCTGATTAACTTTTCAGTTATTTTGCCTGTGTTATTTAACATTTGGTTCTGCTGACTACTGTTACCATCTTAAAACTTCTCTCCTGACTTCTATGACATTGTTTTCCTCTAGCTTTCTTCCTATCACTCTGATTATTCCTCCTTAATTAATTACATATTATCTCATGTTTCCTTAGCACTTCATCTTTCATACTTTGAATTTCACGTTCTTTTTTTTCTTAATGTTTATTTATTTTTGAGAGAGAGACAGAGTGTGAGCAGGGGAGGGGCAGAGTGAGAAGGAGAGACAGAATCTGAAGTAGGCTCCAGGTTCTGAGCTGTCAGCACAGAGCCCCACCTGGGGCTTGAACTCACAAACTGCAAGATCATGACCTGAGCCAAAGTTAGACACTTAACCAACTGAGCCACCCAGGCACCCTTCATTCTTTTTTTTTTTTATGTTTATTTATTTAATTTGAGAGAGAGAGAGAGAGAGAGAGAGAGAGACATAGAGCACAAAGAGGAGGTGTAGAGAGAGAGAGAGAGGGGCGCCTGGGTGGCGCAGTCGGTTAAGCGTCCGACTTCAGCCAGGTCACGATCTCGCGGTCCATGAGTTCGAGCCCCACGTCGGGCTCTGGGCTGATGGCTCAGAGCTTGGAGCCTGTTTCCGATTCTGTGTCTCCCTCTCTCTCTGCCCCTCCCCCGTTCATGCTCTGTCTTTCTCTGTCCCAAAAATAAATAAACGTTGAAAAAAAAAATTAAAAAAAAAAAAGAGAGAGAGAGAGAGAGGGAGAGAGAACGTCTCAGAGTACTGTCAGTGCAGAGCCTAGTGCAGGACTCAGACTCACAAAACATGAGATCGTGACCTGAGCTGAAACCAACAGTTGAATGCTTAAATGTCTGAGCCACCCAGGTGCCCCACATTTTATACCGTTTCTTACCACACTTCATACAAAGCCATGTTTCCCAAAATAGCCTATTACTGATAAATCCCAAATGCATAGCCCCCAAACATATATACCAAACTTACTAATGGACATTTATACATGGATGTGCCAAAGACATTCACAATTCAGCTTGGGAAATTTTCAATCACCTTGCTTCCATTCATCTGTTCCTGCATTCTCTACTTCAGCGAACAATAAATTAGATAACATTTAATTCAGCATTTTCTCTATGTCTGACACTTTCAATATCTGATTTAAGTATTCTACAAACACATATTAAGATATTAATAATATCACCATTTTGAAAATGAAATTGATATACAAAGAAGTAAAGTTACTCACATCAATTCATGCAAGCGATAAATACTAGAGCTGGAATCAGAACAGACTGTCTACACTCTTAACCATTATACCTTGAAAGATATATGCCCAGTTGCAGAATTAGATGGAAACAATTTAAATATATCTTTTATTCACCACAGACAGCTATCATCACTCTGATGATATGGGTATCACTTTCGTCACTTTACTGATAATGGGTAAAAAATATTGCATACATTTCCTCCTCTCCCTTCATATGGCTCTGATTTTAGTTTAGATCTTCTGGATTATTTTAATAATTATGGCTCTTACTGATTCTCAAAACTTTGTTCTGCTGTTGTTTAAGATCAGTCTAGGTAACCAGAAAAAAAAAAAGTGTGTGACTATGAAAAAAGTTGACCTCGATATCACTGTGATTTTCAACAGGCTATATAAAAAGGACATATGTGTGGATTTGATGGGCACAAAATTCTTCCCATCTCTATAGTTTGATTTCCTAAGATAATACATACAATTTCTAATCATCAAAAATGTAATTGTAAAAAAATTGAAAATTTATAAAAATTAGGAATAAAAGTCACCCCTCTATTTGTACTTTGACAATTTGGAGCTCTCGTTTGCATTGAAATAAACTAAGTGCAGACTCTGATGTAGTTCTGATGTAAAGTGCAGGAATGTAAATCATCCATTTCCCCAAAGCCAATCATTTATTTTCATGATATGGCAAAATAAACTTCTGAGAAAGAAGGGTTCATGAGTTTTGGCTACCAATACGTAAAATTTACAAGTGGCTAGAATCTGTGCATGTTTATACAGAAATGAAACAGAAAAATTGGGAATTAGGGTGCCTGGGTGGCTCAGTTGGTTGAGCATTCAACTTCGGCTCAGGTCATGATCTCACAGGTTTGTGAGTTTGAGCCCCACAGCAGGCTCCCCGCTGTCAGTGCAGAGCCTGCTTCTGATCCTCTGTCTCCCACTCTGCTCCCCCACTGCTTACGCTCTCTTCCTCAGAAACAAATAAACATTAAAAAAAAAAGAAAAAGAAAAATTGGGAAGACTAGCACAAGTAAGCTAAATTACTCTCAGGAATTCAGGAACATTTTTCTCAATTTCCACCTAAAAGAACTATTCCTCACATTAAAAAAAAAAAATACATAAACTAAAACTCCTGGATTAAGATGTCATTTCTATCTATGTCCAAAAAAAGTTGCTAAGTTTCTACCACTCTCAGCTTTCTTATCTGGGGGAAAAGGAAGAGTGTGGGGTGGGGGACATTTTACTACATGAATTCTAAGATATTTTTCTGCTCAGCATTTCAATTTGGGGAGATTTCTCAAATCAGATAACATTGCTTTAGTATCATCATGTGAATTAATGCAGAGGGCAACATTTGAACAATTGACAAAGCACTATTATGTCTATTTGGAGAACAAAAAATATGAGACATCTGTTATTTAAAATGTGAACTTCACAATTGAATTATTTCAGTTTTGAAGGAAAAAATCCAGAAGCTTTAATGCTATTCTCCTAAATTACCTTTAGTTAAAGTGTACAAATTCAGAATTACAAAGTTATACACATTGCTTTCAGTAATGAATGACTTTGTTTCAAAGTAAAGATATATTTAGAATAGAAAAAGTAAAAGACAGTAGTAACCTCAGTGTTTGCCACAACTCTGTCCAGAAAAATAAGCTTAAACTAGAGAAAGAAGTGAGATGAACAAGCATTTTTGGGTCAAAGGATCAATAAAAATGAAGGTACTGATAGACAATTTCTGACCAGAGAGCTCAAAGTATTCCCATTTTGTTGCAAGTCTGATGCCATTGAATTAAGAGCACTCACACAGTTTTTATGCATGCTGAATGTAGCTTTGAACAAACAGCCATCCGGCACTTTCAACAATTGGTCAAAATACATTAGATGCATCTAATAGCGAGTCCTAAGAGCTGATGTGTTTCTGTCCAAACCACATACTGAGAATTCCAATCAAATAAGCAGCCAAATCACTACAACCTAATTGCCACCACTCTGAATGTGGGATGCAATCACTGCTGACCTGCCCTTGTTTTTCCCAAATAAAAATTGGTGATCCTCTCAATTTAGCAGAACTGTGCAGGCTATTAGGAGATCCAGCAGCAGAGTCCTAAGCAACTATAGACAACAAATTGGTTTCTGTAGGTGTCTTTATGGGGCTGATACAGGTAACTTCTTTCTGAGTCAGTGGCAAAGAGTAAGACAAAGACAAAAATTAAGACAAAGATGGCTTAAACATTTCAAAGAATGGTTCTTTCAAAAATGAGATAAAAAATGAAAAAATGAGAGAAAGAATTTAGCAAAACGGTATTAAATGCAAAATTAAATTGATCACTGATAAACCTTACTGCTAAAGGCATTTAAACAAACTGCAATGTATTCTTCCATCTCGGTTTCACACAAAGTGCCATATGTACTATTTTAAAATTAGATAATCTGCTTAAAAGCTATTACTGTAAAACTCTGCCTTCTTGCTAACCAAATTTACAGTAATGTGGGTGGTATTGTTTTTCTTTCACAATTGCTATTTGTTGTTTTGGAGAGTGATAAATTGAAAAATGTTTCCATTTCCTTAAATAAATGCATTTTGATGTTTTGAAAAATAAGAATGTAAAATATATAACATTTCCATTAAATGCACATGCTTTCTTAAATATATATATGTATATATATATATATATATATATATATACACAAATCAAAAAATGCATTATGCCACTAGTGAAAGAAAGTACTTTTTAAAGTTACTGTTGTGAATAATATTTTATTTCTTCATATCCACACACACACCAAAAATTGTCATTTGAGAAATATATAGTTATATCTTGAGATGGTTTGAAATTATGTGAAAGACTGAGACTATCATTGAAGAGTTTTCGATTTTGACTTTGTACTAGATTTTTTTAAAAATGTGAAATTCAGGGGCGCCTGGGTGGCGCAGTCGGTTAAGCGTCCGACTTCAGCCAGGTCACGATCTCGCGGTCCATGAGTTCGAGCCCCGCGTCGGGCTCTGGGCTGATGGCTCAGAGCCTGGAGCCTGTTTCCGATTCTGTGTCTCCCTCTCTCTCTGCCCCTCCCCCGTTCATGCTCTGTCTCTCTCTGTCCCAAAAATAAATAAACGTTGAAAAAAAAAATTAAAAAAAAAATGTGAAATTCAGTGGAATTGAATTTTAGGAAAGTCAGTTTTCTTTTCTTTTTTTTTTAAGTGTTTATTTGAATTCCAGTTAGTTAACATACAGTGTTGTATTCATTGCAGGTGTGTGATATAGTGATTTGCCACTTCCATTTAACACGCAGTGCTCATCACAGGTGAACTCCTTAATCCCCATAACCTATTTCACCCATCCCCTGCCCACCTCCCCTATGGTAACCATCAGCCTGTTCTCTATAGTTAAGAGTCTGTTTCTTAGTTTGTCTCTCTCTTTTCCCTTGTTTGTTTTGTTTCTCAAAATCCACACATGAGTGAGATAGTGAGATCATACGGTATTTGTCTTTCTCTGACTTATTTTGCTTATTAACATTATATTCTCTAGCTCCATCCATGTTGTTGCAAATGGCAATATTTCATTCCTTTTTGTGGCTGAATATTATTCCATTCATATATATACAACACAAGTTCTTTATCCATTATTCAACCAATGGACACTTAGGCTGATTCCATATCTTGGCTATTGTAAATAATACTCTTATAAACATAAGGGTACATACACAGATCCCTTTGAATTAGTGTTTTTGTATCCTTTGGGTAAATACAGTGTAAATAGTGTGCTTGCTGGATCATAAAGTTCTATTTTTAACTTTTTGAGGAACCTCCATACTGTTTTCCACAGTGGCTGCTCCAGTTTGCATTCCCACCAACAGTGTAAGAGGGTTGCCCCTTCTCCACATTCTCACCAACACCTGTTGTTTCCTGTATTGTTGATTTTAGCCATTCTGACAGGTGTGAAGTGATAACTCACTATAGTTTTTATTTGCAGTTCTCTGATGGTTAGCAATGATGAATATCTTTTCATGGGTCTAGTGGCCATCTGGATGTCTTCTTTGGAGAAATGTCTATTTGTACCTTCTATCCAGACTTAACCGATTTTTTTTCATTATTATTACTTTAATTTACATTCAAGTTAGTATACGGTGCAATAATGATTTCAGGAGTAGATTCCAGTGATTCATCCCCGATGTGTAACACCCAGTGCTCATCCTGACAAGTGTCTTTTTTGACGGGCAGGTGTTGAGCTGTATTACTACTTTATATTTTTTGGATACTAAGCCTTAATTGGGTATGTCACTGACAAATACCTTCTTCCATTCAGTAAGTTCCATTTGAGTTCTGTTGATTGTTTGCTGTGCAGAAGCTTTTTATTTTGATATAGTCACTGTAATCTATTTTTGCTTTTGTTTTCCTTGCCCAGGAGGCATATCTAGAAGTTGCTACAGCTCACGTCAAGGAAGTTACTGCCTGTGTTCTCTTCTAGTATTTTTATGGTTTCAAGTCTCCCATTTAGGATGTTAAGCCATTTTGAATTTATTTTTGTATATGGTGTAGGAAAGTGGTCCAGTTTCATTCTTTTGCATGCTGCTGTCCAGTTTTCCCAATATCATTTGTTGAAGACACTGTCCTTTTCCAATTGGATATTCTTTCCTGCTTGGTTGAAGATTAAGGTCATATAGTTGTGGGTTTACTTCTGGGTTTTCCATTGTGTTCTATTGATCTATGTGTCTATTTTTGTGCCAGTACCATACTGTTTTGATTACTGCAGCTTTGTAATATATCTTGAAATCCTGAATTGTGATGTTTCCAGCTTTTCTTTTTATTTAAAGAAAAAATTAAACATTTATTCATTTTCGAGAGACAGAGATAAAACACAAGGGGGGAGGAGCAGAGAGAGAGGGAGACAAAGAATCTGAAGCAGGCATCAGACTCTGAGCTGTCACCACAGAGCCCGATGTGGGGCTTGAACCCACAAACCATGAGATTATGACTTGAGCTGAAGACGGACACTTAACCGACTGAGCCACCCAGGTGCCCTGCTTGACTTTCTTTTCTAAAGATTGCTTTGGCTATCCAGGGTCTTTTGTGGTTCCACACAAATTTTAGAATTGTTTGTTATAGTTCTGTGAAAAATGCTATTGATATTTTGATGCAGATTGCATTAAACATATACATTGCTTTGGGTAGTATAAACACTTTAACCATATTTGTTCTTCCAATCCATGAACATGGAATGTTTTTCCATTTCTTTGTGTCATCTTCAATTTTTTTTCATCATATTTTTCAGAGTACAGGTCTTTCACCTCTTTAGTTAGGTTTATTCCCAAGTATTTTACTATTTTGGGTTCAGTTGCAAATGGGATTTTTTTTCTTAATTTCTCCTTCTGCGGCTTAATTATTGGTGTAGAAACAAAACAGATTTGTGTACATTGATTTTGTGTCTTGTGAACTTAGTTTGTTCGTCAGTTTTAGCAGTTTTTCATGGTGTCTTTCTGGGTTTTCTATATATAGAACTGTGTCGTCTGCAAAATAGTGAAAGTTTTACTTCTTCCTTACAGATTTGGATCCCTTTTATTTCTTTTTGTTGGACTGTGGTAGGTACCATGTTGATAAAAGTGATGAGAGTAGACATCCTTCTCTTGTTCCTGAGTTTAGTGTTTTTCTCCACTGAAGATAATGTTAGCTGTGGGTATTTAATATATGGCCTTTATTATGTTGAGGTATGTTCCCTCTAAACCTACTATGTTGATTTTTTTTTTTTTTTTGTCATGAATGGATGTTGTACTTTGTCAAATGATTTTTCTGCATCTATTGAAATGATCATATGAAGGGCGCCTGAGTGGCTCAGTCAGTTAAGTATCCAACTCTTGATTTTGGCTTAGGTGATGCTCTCATGGCTTGTGAGACGGAGCCCCACATCAGCTCTGCACTCACAGCCTACTTAAGCTTCTCTCTCTCCCTCTCTCTGCCCCATCTCACTCTCTCTCTCTCTCTTTCTCTCTCTCTCAAAATAAACAGATAAACATTTTTAAAAAAGAAATGATCACGGGGTGCCTGGGTGGCTCAGTCAGTTAAGCATCTGACTTCGGCTCAGGTCATGATCTCACAGTTCGTGAGTTCGAGCCCCACACTGGGCCTTGTATTGACAGTTCAGAGCCTGGAGCCTGCTTTGGATTCTATGTCTCCCTCTCTCCCTGTCCCTCCCCCATTCACACTCTGTCTCTCAAAAATAATAAACATTAAAAAAAAATTAAAAAAAAAAGAAATGATCACATGAGTCTTATCCTTTATCTTACTGATGTGAAGTATCAAGTTGATTGATGTGCAGATATAGAACCACCCTTGAAACCCAGGAATAAACCCCACTTGATCATGGTGAAAGCTTTTTTAAAAAATGTATCATTGAATTCAGTTTATTAGTATTGTGGACTTTTGCGTCTTTGTTCATCACGGGTATTGGCTTCTGGTTCTCTTTTTTAGTAGTGTCTTTATCCAGTTTGGGTTTCAGTAAAATGTTAGCCTCATAAAATGGATTTCAAAGTTCTTCTTCCTTTCTTATTTTTTAGAATAGTTTGAGAAGAATAGGTATTATTAACTCTTCTTTAAATGTTTGGTAGAATTTGCCAGTGAAGCCATCTGGACCTGGAGTTTTGTTTATTGGGAGCTTTTTGGATTCAATTTCTTTGCTAGTTATCAGCCTGTTCAGATGTTCTATTTCTTCCTATTTGAGTTTTTGTACTATATATGTTTTTAGGAATTTATACATTTCTTCAAGGTCATCCAATTTCTGGGCATGGAGATTTTCATATTACTGTCTTAAAATTGCTTGTATTTCTTTGGTGTTGGTTGTTATTTTTCTTCTCTCATTTGTTATTTTATTTATTTGAGTCCCCTCCCCCCTCTTTTCCTTTCTTGATAACTCTAGCTAGAGGTTTATCAACTTTATTGATTTTTTCAAAGAACCAGGTCCTGGTTTCATTGATGTGTCCTATTGTTTTTTGTAGTTTCTATATCACTTTTTTCTACTCTAATCTTTATTATTTTATTCCTTCTGCTGGTTTTAGGCTTTGTTTATTCTAGGTGTAAGGTTAGGTTGATCGCTTGCAATTTTTCTTGCTTCCTGAGATAGCCTGTATTGTATATAGTTCCATCTTAGAACCACTTTGCTACATACAAAAAGTTTTGGACCATTGTATTTTCCTTTTCATTTGTTTCCATGTGCTTTTTAATTTCTAGTTTTATTTCCTGGCTGACCCATTCATTATTTAGTAGTATGTTATTTAACCTCCATATATTTGTGGTCTTTCCAGATTGTTTTCTTGTGGTTCACTTCCAGTTTCATAATATTGTGGTCAAAAAAGATGCATAATATGGCTTCAATCTTCTTGAATTTGATACTTGCTTTATTGGCTAATATGTGATTTCTTCTGGAGAATATTCCATGTGCACTTGAAAAGTGTGTGCATTCCACTGTTTTAGAATGGAATGTTCTGAATGTATCTGTTAAATCCATCTGTTACACTATGCCAATAAAAGTCTTGTTTCCTTGTTGTTCTGTTTAGATGATCTGTCCATTAATGCAAGTGGGGTGTTAAAGTCCCCTACTATTATTATATTATCAATTAGTACCTTTAAGTTTGTTATTAACTGTTGTATGTATTTGGGTACTCCTATCTTGGGTTCATGAGTATTTAAATTTGTCATATCTTCTTGGATTGTTACCTTTATTATTATATAATGTCCTCCTTTGTCTTTTGATATGGTCTTTGTTTTAAAGTCTATTTTGTCCAATATAAGTATTGCTGCTCTGGCTTTTTGACATCCATTAGTATGACAGATGTCCCTCCATCCCCTAACTTTCAATCTACAGGTGTCTTTAGGTCTGCAGTGAGTTTCTTGTAGGCAGCATATAGATGGGACTTATTTTTGTATCCATTCTGTCACCTTATGTTTTTTGTTCAGAGTGCTTAGTCTATTTACATTCAAAGTAATTATTGGTAGATATGTATTTATTGCCATTTTATTATTTGTTTTGTAATTGTTTCTAAAGTTTTTCTCTGATTCTTTCTTTCTTTCATGTTTTGCTGATTCCCTTTAGTGATATATTTGGATTTCTTTTTCTTTATTCTTTGCATATTTGCATTTTTTAAAAAAAATTTAATGTTTATTTGTTCTTGAGAGAGAGAGAGAGAGAGAGAGAGAGAGAGAAAGAGAAAAAGAATGAGTGGAGGAGGGGCAGAGGGAGAGGGAGACACAGAATCCAAAGGAAGCTCCAGGCTCTGAGCTGTCAGCACAGAGCCAGACACAGGGCTCAAACTCACAAACTGTGAGATCATGACCTGAGCTGAAGTTGGACGCTTAAATGACTGAGCCACCCTGGTGCCCCTATTTGTGATTTTTGATACACTGTTACCTTTAAGTTAATATATAACCTCTTCTGGAAATAGCAGTGTATATTAAATTGATGGTCATTCAGGTTTGAACCCATTCTTTTCTCCTCTCGTCTCCATGTTTTAGGGTATATGTTGTTATATTTTATATCCTTTTTTGTTAGTTCCTTGAGTTATTTTTACAGAAATATTCATTTTTACTCCTTTTGTATTTCCTACCTTTATACTATCATTTTGGTCTCTCCTTCACACTCAAAGAGTCCCCTTTAATATTTCTTGCAGGGCTGGGTAGTGGTCATGAACTCCTTTAGTTTTTGTTTGTCTGGTAAGCTATGTATCTCTCCTTATTTTTTTTTTTTTTATTTTTTTAAATTTTTTTTTAACGTTTATTTATTTTTGGGACAGAGAGAGACAGAGCATGAACGGGGGAGGGGCAGAGAGAGAGGGATACACAGAATCGGAAACAGGCTCCAGGCTCTGAGCCATCAGCCCAGAGCCTGACGCGGGGCTCGAACTCACAGTCCGCGAGATCGTGACCTGGCTGAAGTCAGACGCTTAACCGACTGCGCCACCCAGGCGCCCCTCTCTCCTTATTTTTGAATGATAACCTTGATGGGTAGAGTATTCCTGGCTTCAGATTTTTCCCATTCAGCACTTTGAATATATCATGAGTTTCTGTTGAAAAATCCTTATGAGCTTTCTCTAATAAGTTACTGACTTCATGTGTCTTGCTGCTTTTAAGGTTTTCTCTTTATCACTATATTTTGCAAATTTAATTACAACATGTCTTGGTGTAGGTTTGCTCTTGTTGATTTTGGTGGGAGTTCTCTCTGCTTCCTGCATCTGGATATGTTTCCTCTCCAAGATTAGGGAAGTTTTCAGCTATTCTTTCTTCAGATAAATATTCTGCCCCCTTTTCTCTTCTTCTGGGACTCCTATAACACAAAGGTTATTATGTTTGATTCTTATGTTATTATGTTTGCATTCTCTAAGTCTATTCTCATTTGACACAATTCTTTTTTCACTCTTTTGTTCAGCTTGATTACTTTCCATTATTCTTCTAGGCCACTAATTCATTCCTCTGCTTCTTTCAGCCTGTTGTTCATTCCATCAAACACATTTTAAGTTCTTTTATTGAGCACTTTATCTCTGCTATGTTATTCCTTATTTCTGTGTTAAGAGTTTCACTCATGCCTTCCACTCTTTTCTCAAATCCACTGAGTATCCTTTTAAGCATTGCTTTAAATTCTCTATCAGATATGTTACCTGTTTGGTTAGACTATTTGGTTAGATCTCTGTTTGTGGACTTGTCCTATTTGGTTAGATCTCTGGTTGTGGACTTGTCCTGTTCTTTCATGTGGGATAAATTTCTCTGTCTCTTCATTTTGTCTGCCTCTCTGTGTCTGTTTTTCTGTGTTAAGAAAGTCAGGAATGTCTTCTGCTCTTGAAAGCAGTGATTTTATGAAGAAGAGATCCTGCAGTGTCCTTCAGTGTGGTGTTCCCTGTTTACCAGAAGCTGGCACATCAGGAGAGTCTCTTATGTGTGTGGATTATGCCCTGCTGTTGTGTCTGAGTCAATTTTCCTTTCAGCACAGTTGTCTGCACTGACTCTCTGACTGTTGTGGGCTGTGCTTACTCTCTGTGAGCCCTGAGTGGGATCCTGGCAGGCCAGGTCTGAGGGGGTATGCCCACCAGGGAATTTGGGAATGGGGTGATGGTGTTAGTAAAATGTGCACTGAGCCACTAGTCCTATGTTGGATTCCCTGAAGTGCTTCATTGCCTGGGGACTGGGGGCCAGGGCAGCTGAGGGTTTGGCATGGCTGTGTCCAGCATGTGATGGTGACTGGCAGCTGGGCACCCAGCAGCTGGGCGCCACACGAGGTAGTGGTTGGGTGCAACACAATGGCTTGGCATGATATGTGCACTAACAAAATTTGCCCTGAGCCCAGGGGTGCCAAGGCTAGTTGGCTTGGAGTGGGGAGTCCTCAGGAGAACTTGTGGGCATCATGCACTGCTAACTGGTTAGGTAGTGTCTGTGCAGTGCCCCCTCAGGTGGCTCTCTATGTTTATGCTGGGAGGTGAGGGGAGAAAAATGGTGCCTGCCAGCTCCTGGTCTTCAAAGTCCCCAACATGCTTCGAAATCAGAATGAACAGATCTGTCTTTTGTTTGCCCCCATTGTTGTATAAGCTCGTGTTCTCACCTTGCCTCTCCACACAGGCTGATGTCTCCTTAAGGGCAGAGACGTAGCTATTACTTGCCCTCCAGCTCTCCCAGTGCTGAGTCAGAAGACTTTTAAGGCTCCAGGCTCCAAGTCCCACTGGTTTTAAAAACTCATGGACTTCAGCCCCTCTGGTTTTTATTTTATATATATTTTTTTCACCTTTTCCTCTCATTTTAGCTTTTTGATTATTTTCCTCTCACAACACAAATAACTAGGACATATTTGGATATATATTGTTATTTCTACATTCTGTTTTCTAATTCGTTAACTTCAATTTTGGACTTTTTGGTTTTTTCTTGTGGTTTTCTCAAAGATCCTATTTGTTTTGTTCTCTTTTGTTTTTCTTGCCTTTTTGAGTTATTATTTATTTACTTTCTTTTAAACTAATGAAAGTATTTAAGTGTAAGAGTTCCCTTTTGAGTAGAGTTTTGATCAGGTTCCATATGTTTTTTTTTGTTTTTGTTTTTTAATTTTTATTTTTTTATTATTTTATTTGCATCCAAGTTAGTTAGCATATAGTGCAATAATGATTTCAGGAGTAGATTCCAATGATTCATCCCTATGTATAACACCCAGTGCTCATCCCAACAAGTGTCTTCCTTAATGCCCTTTACCGATTTAGCCCATCCCCCCACCCACAACCTCTCCAGCAACCCTCAGTTTGTCTCTATATTTAAGAATCTCTTATGTTTTGTCCCCCTCCTTTTTTTATATATTATTTTTGCTTCCTTTCCTTATGTGCATCTGGTTTGTATCTTAAATTTGTCATATGAGTGAAGTCGTGATATTTGTCTTTCTCTGACGAATTTCGCTTAGCATAATACCCTCCAGTTCCATCCATGTAGTTGCAAATGGCAAGATTTCATTCTTTTTGATTACCGAGTAATACTCCATTATATATATATATATATATATATATATATATATATATATATACACACACACACCATATCTTCTTTATCCATTCATCCATCGATGGACATTTGGGCTCTTTCCATACTTTGGCTGTTGTTGATAGTGCTGCTGTAAACATTGGGGTGCATGTGCCCTTTCAAAACAGCACACTTGTATACCTTGGATAAATACCTAGTAGTGCAATTGCTGGGTGCTAGGGTAGTTGTTGAGGAACCTCCATCATCTGTTGTTGCCTGGGTTGTTAATATTAGCCATTCTGACAGGTGTGAAGGGGTATCTCATGATGATTTTAATTTGTAGTTCCCTGATGATGAGTGATGTTTGTCATTTTTTTATGTGTCTGTTGGCCATCTGATGTTTTCTTTGGAGAAGTGTCTATTCATGTCTTTTGCCCATTTCTTCATTGGATTATTTGTTTTTAGCCCCTCTGATCTTTAAAGCCAAACGTTATGGGGATTCACTTTCCCTGAGTAAACTGTGGTGCCATGTCCTGTTTCTGTGCCCTCTCAGTGTGGGCACCTCTCTCCCTCCGGTGGGCAGCCTCCCTCAGCCTTCGTAAGCTTTTAGAGGCAGCTTGTCTAGATTTGATTGTGGAGTTTGTTCTGCCAATCTTCAGATTGCTCTCTGGTTTATTGACTTGGATGTAGATGCAATCTAGTTGTAAACATGGGACAAGGAGAGCTCAGAGTCCTCCCTATTCCACTATCTTCCCAAACTCCCTAGGAGTTTTTTTTTTTTTTTTTTTTTATGTTTATGAATTTTTTTAGAGAGAGAGACAGAATGCAAGTGGAGGAGGAGCAGATAGAGAGAGGGAGACCAGAACTGAAACAGGCTCCAGGCTCCAAGCTGTCAGCATAGAGCCCGATGCGGGAATTGAACCCACAAACTGTGAGATCGTGATCTGAAACCGAAGTTGGATGCTTAACCAGCCACCCAGGTGCCCCAAGTCAGTCTTAAAAGAACCAGATTTCTAGGCGCATATGCCTAGCTCAGTGAGTAGAGGATGTGACTCTTGCTTTCAGGGTCAGGAGTTGAAGCCCCCCGTTGGGCGAAGAGCTTACTTACAAAAATAAATAATGTAACACATTCACTTGCAGTCAATCTTTAGGAGAAAAAAAAAGGCCATTTAAAAAAAAGAAGAAGCAATTTGTGATTTTATCTATAAAAAAAGTTTTCTCAATATTTCAGTACCCCACTTTTTTAGGAACCTAAAATAAAACAGCTCTCTGAAAATAAGCATATTATATTTTGGAGCAATTATTCAAACACATTTTTAAATTCTGTCTAAAACTGAAGGGTGGGTAAGGAACAAAATCATCCCCAATTTTCTTGTTACATTTGAGGCTTTGCAGGATTCACTAAAATATTTAATACGAGAAAGAAACATAGCTTTAAAAAATCTTAGCAATCTCAGCATCACTGGTACAAAAATACCACTAATTGGGTTAATTTTGGAAAACATACTTTCTTTACATGATCAAATGCATGAAATGTTTAAGCACTTTAAAAGAAAATTATCACCTAGGAAAAAGAAAAGTTGTTGTTTCTTAAAAGCTAATGCAACTTAAATAAAATATAAAGTTTAGATCCAGACTGTAACCCATTAGCAGTTTCCTTCCCTATGAATCCTAAATATAATGTATGATCTCATCTGCTCATGGCAAAATAACATCCTTCTTAGAAGCACATCTTCAGTGACAGCATTTCTGGAATCTCATCCTAGCTCAAGTAAAGCAGCATCCGCAGTACTACACAATCATCCTCAGAAGTATTGCTATTTAGAAGCAGAACGACAATGAATAATGGTAAGAAATAGGGCACTGCCCTCATGGGAACACAGTAGCAGAGGTAGCAAAATACTGAAACCTCCAACTACTTTTTCCCAGAGATTTAAACACCAGCAAATAAGGCCCTGTAGGCATATAAAAGATAAGAGCAAATTTAACCCCCTTTTTTACCTTTTCAGCTGCCACCAGGGTCATTTCCCTATGCGTAATTTAAAGTGTATTCCATTCCTGCCCGACTATTACATATTCTGATGAGTCAGCATAAAAAGGAAGGGGAGATTTAAGATTCAGAGATTAATCCTGTAAGGAGATTAATTTATTAAATATAATATATTAAAACACCAGATTGCCAACTTAGTTAAAAGTAGCCCAGTAGAGCTATAGAGGAGGAACCTATTTATCTAAACCATTTCCTGAGAAATCAGAATGCTACTCTTGCTCTGGGGTAGAATTCCACCCTCAGCACTTTACCTGCTGCTTTATGCTGGCATCCTTAGTAAGATGCAGTTACCCTTAGGAAATATAACAAGAGGGGCTACTGGCAGAACTACTAATACATTAGTATTGACGAAGAAATGGACAGAGTTGCTGCTGTTTGTGGAAGGTAAAATACAGAGAACTGAGAACAAGTGGAAACAACCAGATGAGGAAGAATTTGAGAACAGGAAGGTTAGGGCTGCCTGGATATGCTTTGTGTGGCACCAACTGCAAAGGACATTGTTCTTCACCGTACCCATCCTCATTCAAATAAATTTAAATGACAGATGCCATCCAGCACTTTTAAAATCATGACAATATTTTATGGTAAACAGAAAGCATAAAACTGCCAAGATTTCACTGTTTACCTAATATGAATACGTCCCTGAAAAAGTTTTTTTTTTTTTTTTAATGTCCATACATATGAACAGGTGAAGAGTTTAAAGTTCAGAAGAAAGAACACTGAGTTTTAACTGAGAATATTTGATTATAATCTCAGTTTGGACACTTACCAAATATGGGCAGTAAGGGGCTATTTCTGGATTTCAGTTAGTTTCTAATCTGTTCAAAAGAAGGAAGGAAAAGAAGATCTCTAAGAGATCACAGATTTCTGAAAACACAAAGCTGTATGAAATATTTTTTTTTTTTCTGGTTGTGGATTAAAGACTGTAGATTGTGCTACTGCCTTTCTGCTAGGGTTGGACATCAGAGTATTTCTGCACAATAATCTATAATTTTTACATAAAACTAATGTATACTATTCACACAACCAAAATGATTCAAACCACTGGAATTTGAAAGGAAGCATATTTGTTGCTTTACTTAGAGATCAGGACTATGTTTGAGGAAGAAGGCAATTCTGATATTCCATATAATATCCTCTCTTTCAAAGTGCTCATTTATTCATGGGAAGTATTGCAGAAAACAGGTTGGCAATCACCAACTAGGATGGTGAACTTCTATGGGATGCAAGGCTTAACCTTGGGGTTCCTATGAGTCTCCTTAATAAGTTTTCACAATTTCATATGAAGCAGATGTACATTTTTCTCTGAAATGTTTCATAGCTTAGACTTACACTTCAGAGTAGCTTATGATGCAAAAAATGTAAGGAAATGGTTCTCACCTTAAAATCAACGTGACATAGAAACAAATGTCATGTTTCTGAGGAAACCTTCTAGGTTAGTAATGTAGGATCTGCTCACCCACAACTGCAAGATTCCAAAGGTTGATTTGTCTTTTACAATGTAAACATCCAAATGAGTGAGCATGCATAATGAATTGCAGTTCCAAAACAAATATTTTGATCATGAGCTGTGATCATTGTGATTTAAATCAACTCTCCAATTTTGATTACTGCTTATTTCTTATGCTTTATAACACAGGGACACAAATTTAGAATTGCAACATGTATTGGCCCCAATTTTTCCTGTAGTCTCAGAAGTCATGGAAGATAATAGAGAACCCTCATTCTTGTTTGACATCCTGCCATCTACTATTGAAGATACTTATAATGCATCCAATTTTGCCACTATAGAATAAATATTCTACCTAAAATTTTGTTTGTGAGTATATTTTAACAGGAATAAGAGAATAGTGACTAAGAGTTTTTCCTTAAAATAATTCTTTGTGATTGAACAACAGAGAAGACATAACAGATTATCCTCAAACTTCAGAAGATACAAATTTGCTACTTTTTTTTCAAAATTAAAAACAAACAAACTATAACAATGAAGTCATTGATTTAATTTAGTGTGTTGCCTCTATCCCAGGGGAATATCTTTTCAGATGTAAAAATGGAATTAGATTTGGTTGATACCTATGATCTTTCCCCATAAAGAGATTAAAGAGCAATGTTAAAATCACCACTTTATGAATAAATAAACAAAATCCACAGATACAGATTGAGAACCTTGCCATTGGAATAAATAGTTTGTTCTCATTTTGCATTTCTCAGTGTTCACAAACATTATCTCATTTGGCCAACATCCTGTTAGGTCATTAATATTATACTCAATTTATAGATTAGGAAATAGATGCTCAGCAAGAGTGGCAACTTTTTTTCAAGCTTAGTAGGCATAGTAGACAATAGAGCTGGGATTGGAATCCAAATAATTATTGTAAATCACAGACCAATGCAAAACTTTCAGAACTTATAGGACAGATTTTGTGTCCTCATGGGAATAGGCACAATCTAAAATAATCACAGGCTTATTATCCACTATTCAGATTATTTGGAGCCATTCAGTATTCTACCTTTTGCTACCAGTCTATGAGTCATTTTATTCATAATTATCTCCTGCATATCACAATGTGAAGGCTTCCCTCTCTCTCATTCCAAATGGTAAGTATATTCTATGCAGGAAAGTTTGATTATAGAGTTTGGGAAAGAAAATTTGTTCAAGATTTAGAGATCAAAATGAGGTCTTTGAACTAATTTGCTCATCTTTTTCTTCTCTTCACATTATTAGGAGACAATTCAGAGAATACCCATAATTTTCCATTAGGCCGAGTAGTACCCTTTGATTTCCCTACAGACAAATTTCTTAAGAATTTTTTTAATAAAAAAGTATAATTTGGAAAAAAAAATAATAATTGGCAAAACACTTTAATTGGGGGAAAGTAATGTTTAAATATTAGAAGGACATCATTTAAAGTGACTTCCTATAAATTGAGAGTGTTGGGACAAATGAACTGACATATATAAAATGTGACTCAGTGTTATCAATCTGTCACTGTTCTAAACTAAAAACATAGCCTTGCTTATAGAGGACCAGCTTATTAAAGCTTAATAAACTTAAAAAATACACATCACGGAAATATCTGTTTTAATAAGTACATATTCTTTAAATTCACTATCTGTGATAGCAGTTATGTGTACATTTTTTCACTTATCATTTTCAAAACAATTTCTAGGCAATTTGGAGTGGATGCAAAATAGAATGAATAAGATATATTTGGCTAATATACTCTTAAGATCCATAAAATTATAGTGTATTATGATTATTATTTAAACATATCATTTGTTTAATACCATTTCATAATATATACATACATATGACTACCTCAAGTAACATGTCCCAGAATAAGGCAAACATTTGCTTTAAAGGCATGGCCACTAGTCTGTGCTGTTGCTTAAGAAATATTCATTTTCATCAAATTATTTCTAAAAGGACCTAGTTCCATTTATTCTCTGCTAAGAATCATAACTGTATGGAATCTCAGGTTTCTATTTGCAATTTTCTGTAACATATTAAATTGTAAGTCAATATTGGGGAAAGTGTTAAATTAAAATAATAGAAATCTCTCAATGGTTCCCTGGTTTTTTTTCTAAATTCAAGAAAATAGTATGTTAGTAATATTATATTGATAATTTAAGAAATATGAAATATATTAAGGTACAGAAAACACCTTCTTTAACTTGATTTACAAAATTTTTTTAGCAGCTGGATTTAGCTAATGACCAGATAAATTTCCTGAACATTATAAATCACCATCAACTGCTTTTCTAGATGGCCTCACTAATGATTTTAAATAAATATACTAAAGTGCATACATTAGTGATAATTTTTATATTATATTATGTTTTATGCAATTGTTTTCCCAGTTATCCATAAATGTTTTTAGGTTGCCAGTTAAAACATAACTGAATCTTTGGATTTTTAACCTTTCATCTTCAGCAAGTTTCTTACACTTCACTAAAAACTTGAAGAACTGTTAAATCACAGCTGCAACATTCAAAATTGTTCAGGATTTGGAAAAATGGACATTTCAAACTAAGGCAATATTGTAAACTCCTTTCACCTTTACGAAACGCTGCTTCAAAATGGCCTGAATTGATTTTTTCTAAGTACAGGCTAACAACCAGAATGAGGAATGTGAAGGTATCTCAAGAGTTGTCTCAGGATGCTTCAATGTTTCTCAGCATACAAGGTATATCTAAATATAAATATTACTTACTTGCTACTGAGCAATGGTTTATTTCAGAGAAAGGTACATTTGCTAAGACATGAACCATTTATCTGAAAAGATATGATGGATGATTGCATTCAGAGAACAGTTAATATTCTCCACTCAATTAATGAAGATGAACAAGTACATGCTGTTCTTCTTGATAATATTTTTATAGTGGAAGCAAGATAGTTTAACCAAACGCCCACCTTGTTTAAAAATGGAAATACCACAAAAACTGCGCTGGTCTGAAAACATCACTACACCTGTCAAAGAAAAATCTATTTTCCGCACTCAAAAAAATAACTACAGACATCCAAACTATAATATTTTATAGGTAATAAGCAGATCAAATTGGTTATTCAATGTTAAATGCCATGGATATTTTGTTTTACTACTATGGATGTTTTACTACTCAAACATCTTTCACTATATTGTATAACAAAGAAGATTTAATTTTTAGGAAGAATAATGTAATGGGAGCCTACCTATAGTTTGAATATTGCCACCTATAACATAGGTAAGTTAAATACATTATTTTGTGAACATGAAATTACAATGTCTGGAGACTGTAAATATGAAGGAGTGACACCCATCTATGAATCCTTGCACCAAACCTTTCATAAGTATGTGGCCCTGGGCTAGTGTGCTAAATTCTGTATCTCAGTCTTTTCATCTATAATATGAGGAAAATAATAGTAATTACCTTACAACGTTTTTTATGAAAATTATATATATGATTATGTCTCCAAAGACACTAACATACCTGGCAGTGATTGTTGAATATGTATTAGTATTATTCATTTTAGTTTGGTAATTTGAGGACATAAATGTCTTCAAAAGAAATGAATTTCCATAAAATTCATTAAAAAAATATCCTCCTTCTATTTTCAATTTAGCATCGCTGGATTTTTATTGCAACACTGACCACATAAATTTTTGTTTCCATTATTGCGGCTCCCAAATTTACGCCCCTGACAAAATTTTGTTTGACTCCATAAGGATGAAAACATTTAAATTTCATTTTTGATATGGCACAGTACTATAAGTAAAATAGGATCCAATTTGAAAATTGGGTTTTATTCCTACACTGTCAACTTGTGTATTTGGATCTGAGTTTTTGATCAATCAGTTGGTTGGCCATAGGCAATTCATTTGGCTTTACTCAAACATGTTTATTTCATTTATTAAAGATTACTAACAATTTCCCAAAACTGTTGCAAGATGGTTAAATGGGCTGAAGCAAGCAAAAAGTCTAGCACAGAAATATGAGCTCCTTCTCTTTACCTTATCCTATTCATTTTTCTGCTCCCAGCAGGATTGCCAATGAATTCTCATCTTTGATAGTTCATATCCACCAAATGAGCTTCCTATTTTCCTAATGCAAGCATTAGCTGCCTCCAGTTGTATGTTAGTTCTGCTCTTGAATCTAGCTATTTCTTGCTACAAGTTGAAAGCATATAAAAGGCTTCCTAAGTGATATTTACCACATTTTCATTGCCAGGTAGTCTAAGAGCTAGCGTCTACTACTTTCTTGACCTTCTGCTTTGTTTTACTGATTTCCTTAACCTCAGCACCCCTTCTTCTTTGTGCTCCTTGTCTTGACTTGCTGCTCTTGGCTCCTAAATTATTACAACCTGTCTTCAGTTATGTTTTAACTGGCAACCTAAAAACATTTATGGATAACTGGGAAAACAATTGCATAAAACATAATATAATATAAAAATTATCACTAGTGTATGCACTTTAGTATATTTATTTAAAATCATTAATGAGGCCATCTAGAAAAGCAGTTTCTGGTCAACAAATGCTCAGGACTCTAGTCTTCAGTACCCCAGCTCTGTTTACAGATTCCATATCTAGTTTAAACCCATGGCCTGATGGTGGCCTTTGACTTTTGCCAAAATTCTGGTTTGGGGCTTCTTTTATCATCTTTGACCTGTGCTTCTGATCTGACCAATGACATTTGGATTTATACCACCTGTCTTCTTGATTTTATATCCACTACTTTATTTTGGCTTCCGGTTTCACTGAATATATTGAATTCTGACTTCACCATTGATTAATTTTCATCTTTCACGCTCCTAATTTCATCAAGACTCTTAGTTACTTATACCCACTCTGGAAACTGGTGGGGAAAAAAATCTAGAGAAACGTAGGATCTAGGACCATTAGCTTTTGTAAAGGCAAGTAAAGGAGTGTCCCATAAGCTTGTATTCTTATATTTAATCAGCTCAATAGTTTCTTTGTCCAGAGAACAAATAGTGACTGTCAATTCCTAACCCTTCCCCCCAACAATCCTATTTTCAAGTGTGTCCCTAAAATGCTAATGACTGAGATTAACTTAAATGGTAAGTATCCAAAATATAATTCATTTTTATTCTTTTACTGTTTATTTATTTTGAGAGAGAGAGAGAGAAATAGGAAGGGGGTGGTCAGACAGAGAGAGAATCCCCAAGCAGGCTCCTCACTGCCAGCACAGAGTGGGATGCGGGGCTCAAATTCATGACCTGAGCCAAGGTCAAGAGACCGAAGCTTAGCCGACCGAGCCATCCAGGCACCCCTCTAATTTTTAAAAGTCATGTTCAGTAAGTGGAAAGAGCAAAAAAAGATGGTTACAGGATGGTTACTTAGAATAAGGATGTCTTGAATTATACTGGGACTGGATGTCATTTGTCATGAGAAAGGTCTAACTCTAGGTTAGTCTCAGAGCAGGAGAGAGCTGCAGACCTTGAATGAGACATCAGTGAGGTTTGAAAAGAAGTTTCAAATTTATAAAACGTAAGTGTCAAAAGAGAAATGAAAAAAGCAAAGAATTTAGAGGAAAAAGCAGTGATGTCACCTGAGAACTGTTATTGGTTCTGGTACCACTTCCATGTGGCTTTGCAGAGGACAGACAGGCACAGGGTATTGGAGCTGGAAGGGATCTTTGAAACCATCTATGGCAGCCCCCTCATTTTTCCAGGACATTTAACATCTATCATTTCCTTCCTGCCTCTTGTGGGTCCATACTTAGAAACTTTGGCCCTGCATGTTCAATGCTTTCAGAAATAGTAGCTGCCTTAGAACATACTGAACTGGATTAAAAGAAGCATCAGCTTCCCCGGCAAGAAACCTATATGTGTGTGTAGAACACACTTTACCATCTGTTTCTTTTTCCACTTTAAGCCAGGTTCCCTTTTTTGTATCCAGTGATGCAATCCTGCCAAAGCTTTTGGGTCAGTGTTAATAGAACTATGAGAGGATTTTTTGAAGGGGAAGTCAAGTTACTATATACTCTGTAAGTGATACTCAAGAGTCTTCCAACAGTAATTTTCTGCAGATATATATATATATATATATATATATATATATATATATATGGATCCCCAACTACTCTTAATTGGGGAGAATAGTATATATCAAGTAGGGTAGGTATTCTTTAAAACATTTTTTCTAAAGTATTTACAGCTATGGAACTTGTAAATACTCTGATGCCAAGTTACTTATAGACAAGTAGCATGGCTTGCAGGCCAAGTACATGTATTTACCTACAATAGCATCCTATTTACACCTGACAAGGACTTTTGAGTGAACCAGTTAGTCAAGATTCACTTTATGGTAGCATGGTCTATCTCAGAATCCAGTACATTCCTTTGGCATTTATTCGAATCTGATTACATCACTTAATATAAATTCTTCTTATATGTATTTATTTACTTTTTCACCAAGATGTGGGTTCTGTGAAGATTGAGATTATATCTGTCAAGCCATTTTTTATGCCAAGTATCTGGAATAATAGGTTACAAATAGATATCTACTGAATTAGACGATCAATGAGAATTTGAGAAGATTGTGGTGTGAGAGCTGAGCTGGGACCCCAAGAATGAGGGTGGACTGTAAAAGGAGAAGGAAACAGGCAAGGCTATGTTGCAGGTGTGTTGGGGGTGGGGGTGTCCTTGGCCACATTTGTGGGCTGTTGCAATGACATTAAAGAAACTCTGACTTTTTGTCAATATAAAAATTAACTTGCCTTGGTACAATAAACCTGGCAAAACTTTGCAGAAATCTTCTGAATGTGTAAAATTACAGTTGCAATGAATAGTTATTTAATAAACCAAGAATAAAAAAATCTCCATGGAACCCTCTCAAATGTATACCCTTGCCTTATTTTTATTTTACTGTGTGGTTCAGTTTAACCCTGAACTTCCTATCTAATACTTTGGCAGCTGTGGTTCTTCATCCATACTAGACTCTGAAAAACATTCTATGTAACCATTCATTAGAAAATTATATGAAGTTAAATGTTGACTCACTTTGCTGTTTCAACTTTATGAAAAGGGTAAGCATATGCAATGCCTAGTTTTCATCAATATTAAAACTTCCTAAGTCAATGTAAACCACACATTACCCCATGCTATGCTAAATGTACCTTAAGCAAAATCAAAGTTGTTATATTCTCACAGCAGATTTGACACCCACATAAAAAAGAAAAAAATGCAGAAGCCACTGAATACTTTGTACCTAGTATATTATTCTCTACAAGCATAGAATGAAGTCATTTTTATTTCTAAGTGAAGAGAAGAATATTCTTAATTTTGAAGAAAAGAGTTCTGTTTTAGGAAAACATGGCTTAGTTATAAGTTGGCAATTATTGTTTTGTATTATTCCCCTAAAGGTATTAGAAATATTAACCAGTACTTACTCATCTCCCACTGTGAGCCCTCTCCCAGCTCATGCATTTTAATTCATCTTCTGTTTTTAGTCATACTGTGATTTTTTTCCCCTCCATAATGTCAGTGACACTACAGTCTTCCTTTTCCTCTGTCAAGGGACACTGCTTTGCCTCTTCTGTGATCCTACACTCCTTTTTTCTAGTCAAAGGAGAGGAATCTTTTCTCCTTTAATAAATATATGGAAATTTTGCTCCTTTTCAAACATGATTATGTTTCAATTAACTTTTTTTAAGACAAGGAGTGCTAAAATATGTTAATGTTCAAATCCACATGAAACTTAAAGATAAACCGCTATAACCATGTATTTTACTTGGTTAATTATTTAGGCTCCTTTCTGTGATTATTTACACTGCAATGCAATCTTCAGATAGCATGTCCATATGCCTCAAGGAATGCTCCACCTGGCTTTACGAATCAATAGTTTCTATTGATGGAATAAAGCGGAGTACAAGAAGGAAACTTTCTCCAAAGATGAGCTCACTCAGAGTGAGGTTAAAAAAGATGACTGCTTAGTGGCCAGCTCCCAAAAGAAGCAGCACAGGAGGGAGAAGTGCGAAGAGTTGGAACCGTGTCATTCCCCACCTTCGAATCATCTGTTCAACTGTAACTTGGAAATACTGAGAAACCTGTCTTTAAGGTAAAATCAGGCCAAGCTTTGCAAAAGAAGAGAAACTGACATTTATGGAACACCTATTATATTTCAGGTATTGTGAAAGTGGGCATTTCTCCCAGGCTATCTGCTTTGATTTTCAGAACACATGAAGTGAATATTATCATCTGTCTCACCTCTTTTTTTTTTTTTTTTTTTTAACAGGTGTGAAAGCTTGTTACACAGCTAAAAAGATCCAGGTTAAATGCAAACATTTCTCACTCTGTTTTCCCCACTCAATTATCACAAACTTCCTTCTTCCCTTCAATTCCATCCTTCCTCATCCATCCATCCAACCATCCATCTACTCATCCTCCCTTGCTCCCTCCTTCCCTCTCTTCCTGTAACAAACATTCAGCATTTACCACGCACCAATCACTATGCGGGATATCAAAAATTATCAATCATGCTGCTAACCATGAAGGGTACAATATACTTTGTGTTTTTTTTTCATATTATATTTTTGTGCTTTACAGAATATTTCTACAAAACTAAATTTCACACTAATGTAAAATGTGCATAATGTACTTAATGAATGAAAGTAGACAGTATATTCACAAATCTTATCATGAGGAAGAAATAAAGAAAACATTGTTTGATCCTTAAAATGATTATGTAAACAAAACATAAAGAAACTAAATGAAACTCAAAAATAATAGACTTATGATGTTTGTGTCCTTACAATGAATGATTAGTTGTTAACAAACAGAGCTGAAATGACTTTCAAATATATAATAAGCCTTAAAGTTGTTTGGCACTTAATATTGTAGCTGCACAAGTGAGGAAGCAAAATGGCCCAATATCTTTCTTCTGCCATTCTCTTCCCTTTAGCCCTTAGTAGTTATATTCTTCCTTCTCATGGTCTATCAGTGGCTTTCAGAAGTGAAGGAAAGAGCTGCTGCTTTGGGTCAGGTGTTTGAATATTTCACGGTGTATGACAGTGGATGTTCTCAGTGGGTGAATATAGGAAAAATATGCTTGTAACCCTGTAGAGATTATGTATTCTATCCAGAAATAATGACTTTTTAAATTAACAGCAACTGAGCTTTTTGTTAATAGTGCATTGAGGTTTTTAGGTAGTATTTCATATATTTTACTCATCAGAGAATTCTTTACACATTTTGCCATTATAATTTATGAACTTGGTAGAGGACTGAGAACATATCATGAAATGCTGTTATTATTTCTGCCTTCATAACAAACACAGGGCAAATTTCACACAGTTAAAAATAATTTAGATGTGAGTAGCTCCTTGATTTATTAAACTCAAAAATATAAGCCTTTCCCCAGCCCACTCCATTTCAAACTAGTTAGGAGAACCATCACAGAAGACTCCCAATAGTCATCAGTCAGAGCAGAATATTTGGTGGATAAGTATGGTAATTGTCAGGGAGCAAGAATTTCTTCTGTTCCTCAAAGGTCCTTCTAGCTGGACTAAGAATTAAGTTGACATGAGAAAGATTAACAGGGGAAAATCAATAGGTATACAAATGGGGGAATCCACGTCAACATGGAAATCCCAAAGACAGGCAAAATGAGCTGTATACATCATTCCAAACCAAGGAGATGAAGGGTGGGGGTCTGGGATTTAAGAGGAAAGGAATGGGCTTCACAAGGCAATAAGAAGAGCGGATGTTTGGTAATTAGATGTTTGCCCTACTGTACAGATGGGTCACTCAGATAATACTTATCTCTGCTAATAACCCTTATTCTGGGAAAGACTGTCCTCCCAATTTAGATTATTTTATGTCTCTACAGGAGAGGCAAAAGTTTCTCTTGAACCCATAGGGTCTCAAATGTCTTCCACTCAAATTAATCCACAGGCCAAATTGTCCTATTCTGGGGAGGGGGGGCTGTCCTGAACCCCTTCATAATCATACAAATAATGTTGTGCTTAATAATGTATAGATAGTATTTGTCATTATACTTTGAAAAGATAGCCAACAGATGCTGGCAGAGATATTTTTATGTGTCTCTGCCCATGTAGATTTTGTAGTCTATAAAGATATGCAAAATTTGTCTTTAAAAATGGGGTTATGATAGGGGCACCTGGCTGGCTCAGTTAGTAGAGCATATGACTCTTAATCTTAGGGTCATGAGTTCAAGGTTCACATTGGGTATAAAGTCTACTTAAAATAATACATAGATAGATAGATAGAGCACTTTTAAAAATAGAGTTATGATAATATTCATCAATTATACTAATGAAGTTCTGGCATATTTAAAAATAATGGAAATGCTTACAAATATCCATGTAATAATTATAGCTAATATGCATTTATATAATACAATATATACAATAATACTGATTATATATGATATAATCAGACCTTTCACATATATACTCTTTCACTTAATTTAGCCCTGTCATCTATGTTCTAATGAGGAAGATGATGTTTTTTACACCAGTATACAGAAGAGGAAACAGACTTGGAGACTTGAAGTCATGGAGCCACAAATTTAACTAAGTGGTGAAGCCAGAATTTAAATGCTGGAAACTGATTTTGGGGTCCTTATTCTTAAACACTTCACTACGTTATATGGGGGAATCATCATGATTTTTGAGATTTCATCCAATTTTCGGACAATGTGAAGACACCATTTTATTGTGTCATCATATGAATTGGGTGTTATAGTATGTATACAACTAGGGGAAAGAATCACCTAATAAAGCAAGCTTGCTTTTAATGCTTGTTTCTGAACTCTGAGCAGTACCTCTCGCAAGTACCAAGTACATTGTGAACTACAATGTTTCTATTAGAGAATCTGACTAGCTGAAGTTTGCAGGCACAAACTTATATTAGCTGCTAGAAAGGGGGAAAAAAGCAACTAGTGAATAAAAGATTACCTAATTCTTAGTCATTTTTTTTAAGTAGTCAGTTTTCTTTTTAAACGGAATTGTGAATAAGCATAGGTATAACATCCATCTTTGAAAATAGTTCCACACCCAGAAGGAAAAGCTAACCTCCTCCCAAGAGTAATCGTGATTCCGTTAAGTCCACAGGAACATAATATTGATCCAAAAACACACTTCTCTATCGGGAGTCTTTGAAAGGGATTTAATGAGCCATATTCTCCCTGTGTATGGGCTATGTCTTGGGAATAAATTAAGCTCTTTTGCAAGCTGAATTAACTCTTTCAAGCCACTTGAGTATTATTTAGTGCACTGAAGCAGTGCCTTACAGACAATCTGTCTTAAAATTTAAAAGTTGTTGAATCTTGAAAATTTTGCGTAGGTATTCACTGTGGGATTATTATTTCTGGTTATGAAAAATAAGTGAATTTGTATTAGATGGAGAATTATAAGCAGGATCAGAAATATAATATTTACAAAATATAGAGTAATATAGAAATAAAAAGACACTCAAATGGAAGTCAGGAGAGCTGGTACCTAGCTCCATCTCTGTACTCAGATATACTACTATGGTGAACCTCTTAAAGTTACTTAAATTTCTGAGATGCTGCAGTTTGCGTCAGAAAGACCTGGAAGGCTTTACAATAATTATAAGGAATCTGCACATTTACACCAACATCAAACATTAGCCACAGATGTGATAAATAACTGCGAGCACTACTAGATCAGTCTGAGTCCAGTCAGGAACATGTAGAGGGCTCTTTAAGGCTTGAGCAATGGAATGTAGAGCAAGGCAAAAGGGCCCACAGTGACCCCAGAGCTGTATACAAACAGGCCCATTAGGTGAGCTGCCTCAAAATCTCCATAGCCATCGCTGATCAGTGGGTTACTTATACCTGGACACAGTTACCAAACGGAAAATCCCACATGTTCCCTTACTCCCTCATGATGCCATTCAACTCACCCTGCCTCTTCATAGTCTCTCTTGCTGTCTTGTGTACTGCTCCCTTTTGCTATATATCAATACTTCTATCTCCTCTGTTCTGCCTCTGGTGAATTCGTTCACCATCTGCACCACCAGTTTCCACTCGATTGGGTCAACCCACATTTGTGGGCCCCCATCTGATCAGGAGAGACACCACAGAACATAGTGGACATAACAACATTTAACAGAGGACATTTAATGCGGGAAATAGTTCCAACAATGTTGAAGAGGTGAAAAGCCAACCAAGGAATTGACAGCAAGCAAGACTTGGCAGCCAACTTAGGTGCTGTATACCAGCATCAGCTGAAGTGAATTTCCACATAATCACACTCCCTCTTGTATGGTCCTAAGAACATGAAAGAAGAAAACAATCCTCACTCAAAAGGGCAGCATTTAGAGCAAAACATCTTATGTTCCACTATGCTTGGAAAGAGATATGGTCTGAGGTTAGGCTCTACATTGACTACTAGGGAATGACAGAGATTTGGCACATGGCCAGGAACTTCTAGTGGGTAAGACTGGAGGATTAAAAGAAAGAAAGAAAAAAAAAAAAAGATTTATAGCAGTCTATTAAAAGAACTTTTGAAAAAAGATTCTAGACCCTCAAATATGTGTATCTATCGAATGGCCACCAAAAGGCCTCCACCATAGAAGAAGCCTTTAATCATGGTTTCCAGCTATTCCAGTGCTTGCCATGGTGGAAAGGACAAGGGATACAATGAGTACCATGGGATCTTCCTTTGTGTTCCTTCCTAAAAGAACACTGGACTTTTCAGGTAGATCCTGCTCCCCAGAAAAACCCATGTAATTAAGGATGCTAATTCCAACTACAGAGGTAAGCCTGATTAGGTTATGATAAGGATAGCAATTCCTCCCTGTCCTTATTTGTTAGTTTAGGAACTGAGGCTTAATCCAATCAAAACTTGGCATCCCAAGGCCATTGTTATTGGTCCAAAGAAAGACAGAATCAATCAAATCAAACAACTTTTTTTCTTTTTTTTAATAATTGACAAGTTTTCTCTCATCTTTCTGAGGTTAAAAAAAAAAAAAAAAGCCTAGCGCACCTGGGTGGCTCAGTTGGTTAAGCTTCTTACTCTTGGTTTTGGCTCAGGTCATGCTTTCAAGTTTCCTGAGGTGGAGCCCCACATTGGGCTCTGAGCTGACAGTGCAGAGCCTGCTTGGTATTCTCTCTCTCCCTTCCCCCACTCATGCTGTATCATCCTCCCTGTCAAAATAAATAAACTTTAAAAAAAATCATTTAAAAAAAAGCCTAAATCTTGCTGGAATCTTCTTGTAAACAAGATATAACTAACCTAAAATCAAAGCTGATACACCAAATAGAGAATAAAGAGAATTGTAGGGAAATGGCACCAGAGCCCTAATTATAATGCATGCATATTCTACTAGAATTAATTCTGTAGGGCTGCCATAACAATGTGTCACCAATGGATGGTTTAAAATATAAGAACTTACTGTCTTACAGTTCTAGAGGTCAGAGCTCCAAATCAAGGCATAGATATGGCCATGTTCCCTCTGAAGGCACTAGAGAATAATCTGTGTCTGATCTCTCTCTTAGTTTCTGTTAGCCTCAGGTGTTTCTTGGCTGGTAGATACTTGTCTTCTCATTGTCTTATTTACAAATATGCATATCTGTCTGTCTCTATGTAAAAAATATCCCCTTTTTATAAGGACACCAATATACCAGGTTTTGAGCCCACACTAATGATTTCATTTTAACTTGATTACCTTCATGAACACCCAAATTCAAATAATGTAACATTCTGAGGTACTAGGGGTAAGAACTTCAACATTTCTTTCTTTTTTTTTTTTTAGAGGACACAATTCAACCTATAAAAATATCTTTCTGTTGAATTTCCTGTTATTCAAAGAGCATATATTCTTATATTTTATTCAAGTCTGGGTTTCAAGTTACTTACAACCCATAGTCCCACACTTAATTCAAAGGCTATATAAGCAGTTAACAAAGTAGACTTTTGCTGTCTATGGTTGAGAGCGAAATTTTCCATCCATAGTAACTCAAAACTAAAGGTTCACAATCTTATTAGGAGACTAGGCATTGTTACAGGTGAAGGGGAGAAGAATCTGCCATCTAAAATATGCATAAGGATTATTTTAGCATATGGATTATTTTGAGATTATTATTTCTTTAAGATATAGCAGACACAGGAAAAACTCTGAAAACCAAGTAGAAGTTACCCTTTTATAAGAGATATTTATATTTATAAGGGAAATTTCCATTTGTAACAGTGTCTCCATCTGTAACAGGAAGAGGAAGATGACTAAATCTCTAGAAGCGCTTATCAGTGGGGAAGGCTATGACCTACATCTTCATAACAATCTAACCCTCAACAACTTCCTGATAGCCTCCCATACCTGGCTGTTTTGCCCCCCAATATTTTGACAGTATTTAAGGTGGTGTTTTGAGCCATTTTGGAGAGTTATTTAGTTTTCTGGATATCTCCCATGTAAACAGAAGGGCTATTTTAAAGCCAAAAATAAAATGAATTCATTTATTTTGAATAGATATGTATATGCTCAGTTGAATTTAACAAAATTATTATAAGTGAATCAGAGTGAATGAGTAGAAGCAACTTTTACCATCTCATTTATTTTGCTAATGGCATTATGTTTGTCCTGAAGAAGTAAGTTCAAATCTAAGATTATATTAGGGTCAATTGAGTCTCGTGAGTGAGCCTGAACTGGAATAAAGGGTTAGATAGAAATGTTCCTTATACACTCATGTACAGTAGCTTGCCAATATTCACAACCACCATGTTGACCAATGCTCTTGGGCCTTCTCTTCAAGGATTTGCATACCAAACATAGGGTAAGTCTAAGAAAATCATGACTATTGATGTAGGAAACAAAGGCAAATGAAAAATTAAATTTCCTGACTGTCTACAGCCCACTGACAAGTCCTTGAAACAGGCAGAGTGACCTTCTCTGGGAACTCAGCTGCCTCAGTGTTGATACTTGCTAAGGACAAAAGGCAATCTTAGCCCGACTCCCCAGTATCGCATAAATCTACTTTAACATATAAAAATTCCTTTGGAAACTTCCTTTATCTTTACCTTCCCAGATATAGGTTGGCAATCATACTCCAAACTTAGGGCTCCCTGATTATACATCTGAAGGATCTCATGACTGAGGTTTTAACTAGACAGTAATAAATGACCTTTTCCTAACAATAGCAAGCCCCCTCAAGGTCCTGGAAACCTTGCTTCCAAAATTCCTTAGAGACTTAGCGGTCCCTAACCCTCTCCCAACTTGAAAGTATATAATCAGTCAGCTGTCACAACCACAGTGCATGCAGCTGTTTCTGCCGCTGGGTCCTGTCCCCATGCTTTAATAAAACCACCTTTTTGCACGGAAGGCATCTCAAGAATTCTTTCTTGGTCATCGGCTCTAAACCCCAACATTTCCACATCAACTATGACACATTTACTTCTGGGAGTCAGAGTTAGAATTGCAGGCAGCTCTTGGACCATTCCATTATAACAAAGCAGTTACTTGTACTAACCATTCCCTCAATAATATGCAAAGTCACTCATGGTATAGTTTATTTCTTAGATAACTTAACTGATCACAGTTATTTCATAGTTCATTTAACCTATTAATATTCAAGGGAAAAGGTTTTATTCATAAAAGTGTGATCTTTGAGTTAGAGATTTGGGGTGTTTAGTATTTGAACAGATTATACCCTTTTCTTTGTAGCATATTTTTTTTCTACTATTTTAGTCATGGATACATTAGATGTGAGGATAAGCAATTTACTGTTTTTCCAATTATGTATAATTTGTAAGTATCCTAAACATAAAAACACCTTTTCTGTTAAAGACAAAACAAAACAAAATAAAACCCCCAAACCTAAACTTTACTTGTGGATATTTTTAAAGAGTACAGGTAATATGAAAATTACTTTACAAAATTCAAATGAAAGTATGCATGATTATTATATAATTTAGAATAACAGGCAAAAATCTTAGTCTCAAAATATCAATACATTCAGGGGGAAAAAACTTAGGATTAAGGTATTGCTCAGATATTTTTACTCTTTCTAATGTTAGTGTTGAGTATCAACCAATTAAACAGTCTTCATAAATCTCTATGTTAGATGCTTCTAGTATTCTATTTGTTTGACATCCCACATGCAAGGACTATGAAGAGGTACCATTGCATAATGGTTTTGCTTCAATAGCTTTCTCCACCAAAGTGAAAACCTCCTAAAATGGCCCTGAAATTTGTGATAATAACATTTCATTTATGCCCTCAGCTTTCAAGTCCTGACTTTATATTTGCTTTATAATGTTGAATTGAGAGTTTATTGCTCAAAGGAAAATGAAAATGGGAGGAAAGAAAAGAGGGGAGAAAAAGAAAACCACTTTCTAAATCCAAATTGACTCAGACATTGTCCCATCCACAAATTCTCTCCTCCTAAAATAATGCACTGTCTTCTACTTACTCAAAGTGCCATTACTGAGTTTCTGTTTGAATTAAATATAGGTCAGCTTGTGTGTATAAAATTACCAAACCCTTACAGAAATTTAGTGTGCAATTTCAAGTGCTCAGTCTGTCCACTAGAGTGCACCGTCGTAATCTCACGAATATAAGAGAAATGTGTTGATGTTTTTTTAATGTACATAACAGAGAAATACAGTATTAAAAAACTGCATTTCTTAATTGCCACCAACTTCTAAATACATGACAAATTGCATGCAAATTAGATTTAATTTACCTAATGTTGTATGGGTTCACAAAAGGCTTTTTAAAAAGTCAACATCAAGTATTTGAAAGTTTTGTTTATATTTTTCCCATTATCAGCATAGCAATGACAGGACTTGCTTTTACTTTTTTTTTTTAATTGGGAATGTGAAAATACAAAAGGAAAACAATAATTACATCTTTAGGTGGCATATATAGTGTTCATCCAAGGGTATCAGGATTTCTTTTTGATTTAAATAAGGAAAAGATGTTTGTTCATTTAAAGTACTCTCCAATGCTGCCTTCCTGTCTGACAATAAAAATGCATATTGAATTCTATAGTCACAATAGGGAAGGATAATGCATATCCTGCAATAGGAAAGGGGAAAGAAGAAAAATATATAACATGTCCCAGTGAGCAAATGAATCATAGAAATTAGAATGGAAAGGACCTATTATGCAATGAAGACTACAGCTCAGGGAAAACACAGTTCCATTTATGTTTATTTCAGATTACTCTCCTCAGCATTTATACTGTTCTTCCAACAATAGCTCTGTCTTCCCCTTTCTAACACCACACACATCCCATAATTGTCTGTAGTAGCTTTTTCCTCAGCCCGATTGAGATTGCTTTCAAGGCTAAGTTCACACACTAGAGTAATTAACTACATAATTGGTCTAGAGTGAATCTTATATTGTCTTCTATGATACTGTCCTATTTCCCATCACATTACTTAATAGAAGCTGCCACTATTTCTAATGCTTAAATCGGGAGATTTAAGAGGCTGATTTATTCAGCTATAGGGGGAAAAATGAAAGGACTAGAAACATTCTTTTCACATAGGGACCTGAAAAAAGTTTAGGGCTGCAGATTAGGTTTTGGAATGAATATCTTTCTGCTTAGGCAAAGTGGAGATTTCTTGGGATTGTAATCATCAGCCTGGGGCACTATGATCTATACCAGTGGTTCTGACATGATAGTCCCTGGACCAGCAGCATCAGTATCACCTGGCACTTACTTCTTTTCCCTTCTTGGGCTCCACTCAGGAATACTGAATCAGAATCGCTGGAAATGGGGCCCAGTGATCTGTGTCTTAACAAGCCCTCGAGGGGATTGTAATACACACTAGAGTTTGGAACCACTGATTTATACTGCTAAAAGCATTTTTGAAAAAGTGGCAAAATTATGACTCTCATATGATTTTAAATAATCATGTGCTGATTTATTTAACTCATTAATGAGAGGGATGGTAAGATGTCATAACCAGTTCAAACACAAATTCAAATAACTATACATATCTAGATAATAACAAACACTGAAGTGAATGTGTAAAAGATTTAAGACTACTAAATTCACTGGGCAGTAGTCAACTGTACTCATCAAGCACAATCCGTTTGCTTTTCTATGGATCATCTGTATTATTAGTTTTCTGCCACCAGTTTTCTATATCAGGGTTATAAAGTAGCCATAGTCACTTTGGGAATGGTACCCTAGGCAAGACAGTGAGGTTTTTTTTCCTAATATATATATATATATATATATATATATATATGCATATAAATCTTTTATATATATTTTTTCTTAACAGTTTAGAACACTTTAGCTCACATAAAGCTTAGTATGGTTAAACATCATTCATCTTGGAATCTTGTCATCCTAACTCAAAATTCCCATTTTTATGCCTATCTTTGCCTCTGATCTATTCCCAGTTGACATCACTTAATGAGTTAATACTGAGGGAACATGGAATAAGGGGGATAAAATAGTATGTCTTTTTTTTTTTTTTTTTTTTTTTTGGCATGATCTGAGCATTGGATGTCCTAAGAATGAATGTGAGAAACACTTCTGGAAATAGAATCCCATGCAGTATCTTGAAATTTTAGTGTAGCAAGTAACTTAGTATCATTTGCAGATTATCTGCAGGGCAGAGAAAGTCTGCTAAATGGGCAGTAGAAATCTATCCTATAAAGGCAATAAGTTATAGCAAATAAAACAAGTATCCTAATATGTTATTGTATGCAATAAGGTCAAGGTTTGAAAAAAAGAATTTAGTAAAATCAGCAAAATTCAAGTGTTCTACTTCTGTCATAGTTTTAACCAATTCATACTGACATAGGTACTCAACTTACAAAACTTAGCCTGTCAACAACATAGAGAGAAAAAAATATATATATTTCTCCTCCTTTCTCTTAAGAAACGTATTCCACTTAATAATAACTGCCAATCCCAAGCTAGGTTTAATTATGCCTTCAAAGCATCTATTGAAGAGGAGGGACCAGTGCAGTATAGTAATGAAGGGAAACAAAAGTTGCCACCCTAAAACATGACTCTGCCACCAGGGTTATTTTAGGCTACTTATGGGTAGGAAAAAGCAGACAGGAAAAAACGCTGGAAACCAAGTAGAAGTTAACCTTTTGTAAGGGACATTTACATTTATAAGAGAAATTTCCATTTGTTAGAATGTCTCCATCTCTGTAATAAAAAAAGGAGGATGATTACATTTTTAGAAACTGTATCACTGGAAAAGGCAAGGATCTGACAACACGCCCTTGTTTACTGTGCTATGCCTGCAACCATCCTGTAACTGGCTCCCACCCTACCCCAACCTCACCCCATCAGCCCCAACACCTTTAGTCTTTAGCTAGTGGTGGCTTGGGCCATATTTGGGAGTCACTGTTTTCCTGGCTATCTCCCATACATACATGGTATTAAGTTTCTGATTGTCTTTTGCATGTTAATCTGTTAATTTTATATCACAGAGAGTCTCAGTCAAGAACCTAGAAGTATAGAGAGAAAATTATTATGTTTTTTTTTCCCTACAGTGGAACAAAAAAGTTATGAAAAACCAAACCAGAATTTGGGGCATGAGGTTAGATCCAGATCTATTATAATTAGTCTACTAGTTAATCTAGTAATTAGTAATTAGTAGTAATTAGTACTTACTAACAGATCATTTAGTAAGATCCTTCAGTCTCAGATTTTATATCTTTGAATTGAGGAGACCTCTACTGTATGGCAGAAAATTGCGTATGTCATAAAACAATAATTAAGTTCTAACACCAGACAAGTGAGCATCATATGCACGTGTAGGGAAGAAAAACATTTTTTTTCCTACTACCCTTAGCTACCCTTCTAGCTAACGCCCTGCAAATTAGACTTTAAAAAGATTAACAAGAGAAAAGCATAAAACATTAATTTAATATAATTTTTATGACAAGGAAATGACTCAGAAAACAGTTAAACCTGGATTTTTAATTTTTTAAAATGTAGGTTTAATGAATTATGGGAAGTTGTAGAAAAACATGATAGGACAAAAGATTAAAGTCTGTTCATTTGGACTCCAACTGGTGTCTCACTGTCTTTGGAGAAAAGGAAGTTTCTTTCCTCCAGGTATGGAGAGGACACCTCTCACAAGATGGTGATATGACCTGCTTCAGGAGAGAAGGGAGAGGTTAGAGTCCTTTCTTCATCTGCATTTCTCAAGTTCCTTCAGTTTAAAATATCTAATATAGGGATGCCTCAGTGGTTTAGTTGGTTGAGCATCCAACTCTTGATTTTAGCTCAAGTCATGATCCCAGGGTCACGAAATACAGCCCAGCATTGGGCTCTGAGCTGGACGTGGAGCCTGCTTAAGATTATCTCTTTCTTTCTGCCCCTCTCCCCACTCAAGCTCTTTCTCTCTCTAAAATAAAAGGTAAAAATAATAATAATAAATATCTAATATGCCAAATGTCATATTTTGGGGTAGCATGTTTTGAATTCCATCACACCTGATTATAAATATATGAAATTTGGAAAGTTATGATCCAAAAATGTCAAAATTTTAATATATTGAACCTGAGGTTTGAAGGTGGCTGGAAAGTATTCTATATTTCTTGCAATATAACAATACCATCTAGTTGAGAGAAAGTGTGAGTAGTAATACAACACACACACACACACACACACACACACACACACACAGAATCTCCAGTTTACAGTGGATAGTCCTCAACTTACAAAACTCAAAAACATCTACTATTAGCCAATTTTAGGATTTTTAATCCCTTCATGGATGTTGATATAAATAATGTAAAAACACATCAAATCTGTTCCCTCAACCATCATAAATTTTCCATATGTTTCCCAGGATATTTTCCTTAGCTTGTAGTGAATGTCCCTCCCTTATTTTCAGTTAGTGAGATCTTTTTCAGTCTTCAATGTATAATTTAAAATACTTTTTTTGGAATTTTCTTTGTCTACTGCTCATCCTTATAAGAGTTAGTCCTCTCTCTTTGTTTCTGTTAGAAATTATTTATACTTGGAATGGTTTTCATTTAATTCTGGCTTTTAGAAACAGTGAGCTGTCTAAATATTTATCACTGACTCGATTGTGAGATTTTTTAGAGGAAGGACTAGGGTGTATTAACTTATAACCTTTCTGCCCAACAGAGTACTTTATGTTTGCCGAATTTGGATGATAGATATTCCAAAACCCAGTTGACCTAAAAAATGACAGAAACTATAATAAGACTAGGCTTCCTATTCTGTCATGTCTCGCAAGAGGGGAAATATATTTTTATCTTTGATACCTGTTCTTTTGTTTTTTCACTGAATTCAAACTCATTTCAGTCAGAGAATTGTAGTTAATGATACTTTCTTTCCTTCCTCCATTCCTTCCTCCTTCCCTCCCCCCCTTTTTTCTTCCTTCCTTCCTTCTTCCTTTCTTTTATATTTTTACTAACAGCATCATCAGGAATTCCACAAAGTTGACTCTCTCCAAGAAGCTCAGAGTAGGTTTGGTCTTATTATTCCCAAATTGTCCTCTTTCTCGACAAAGAGGAAATGAGCTTTAAAGACATTAAGCAGTTAGTCTTCAAAAACCATGAGACAAAAGATTTGATCTGCTATTTCATGGTCCAGGTCAGTGTCCTACATATTAAAGCAGAATGCTAAACTGAAATTCTAGTTCTACAATTACTTCCTGCTAACTTAAGAGTTCATGCAACCAATAGCTGACTTAAATTGTAACATTTAATTAAGAACCAGAGAAATCCAATTAGGTATAAAAAGATGTTTTCAAATATACACAATACTATGCCTTTCTTAGAATGCTGCACTGTCTCTCTAAATTTTAAAATGAATTTCTCTGCTTATTATTCTGCTGTGGTTTGAATTAAAAAAAAAAAAAAAAGAGTGGGGGGAGGTGCTTTGCAGGGATCCAGAAACTCATCATTTCCAGTTTGCACATATTTATTGCCTGAGAACACAACTCTAATCCAAGGTAACTGGTGCAGAGTTGCATAGTCAATGGATCCATGGTTGTTTTCTGTCATTGGCCACTAGCCCTATAAAAGTTAGAATTTCAACAAAAAACAAAATACCATGCAGCTTTGTCACAGTCAGATGGTTTTACTTTTCATGCTTGAAGCAGGAACTCCATTAGGCTTTTTTCCTGGGAGAAGGCCTATTTTATTTGCTTGCACCACTAGACCATTGGATTTTTGTTATAGTGCTCTACCATTTTCATTACAAATAAAATCAAATTTTTGGTCTGATACATTTGAATCCCCAGGGCCTGACAGGAAATATCCACTTAAAGAATTTACAGATTGCTATAGTTATGAAGGCAGACCTCAAATATCTACCAAGATATGGAAGAGCTAAAAGGCAAGAAACACTGTGAAATTCAACCAAGGTACAAAAAAACGAGGTGGGCCTGGTGATTTTTTTCCTTAAATATTTTCCCTAAAAAACTGAGAAAGAATGCACTTGCCAATGATTAAGAGAGCTAGGGAATTTTATCATGACCGATTCCATTTGGGGGGCTGGAAGACTGGTCTCTATTTCAGATCGATTTCTTACTTATTACCAGTCTTTTCATGTTATTGGTATCATAAAGCAAATGAAGCCAATGCAAATTTCCAGAAGGCATTATTTTAGAGATTGCACAGAAGTAACTACGTTTTTTCTCATCCAAAAATATTCAACTTTCTGGATGTTAATACCTCCTAGCAAAGTGTCATTTCTCTTGGAACATAAAGTGAAATATTTGTTTCCAGTAATGCAAGCAGTCTATTCAGTGACCTCTTGGTTCTTTTGCCAACTCTGGAGGATATTCCTCCTTCTCAACATCAGCCAATGATTTTAAAAGGAGAGGCAACAAAGCTTTGCTACCAATATAACCTCATATTTCAGAACCCTCTCCTTTGTCCTGTAAATACTTATCTATTTGCATACAAAGAAGCAATAGCAAATTTAACACCTATTTCAAAGGCTTCCTGATCCACAACCAAGGTTCTATTGTTCATTTTTTTGGAGGAGAGGCCCCTTAACCACTTCATTAATCTAAACCATTAATTATATTTTTATTACAAGGCTTCAATGAATAAATACATAATCATCTATATGACTCACTTTGACCTGCTTCATACCTTTCATAGAATAAGCAGAAAATGGGGTACCTCAAAAGCTGTTATTTTCTACATGAAATCATGCCCTAGTAGCAGGACTTCTTCCTGAGAGTCTTCTACATGGCATTAGCAGGCATTGCAGTGCCCTTTAAATTTCTTCAATGCAATGTGCCTGAAGGACCAAAAAGGTGCTTTCCCTGAGTCTGAGGTAACCAAAACAGTTATGCTGCTCAGCATTTCTACTAAACAAAAGCTAGTTTTCAATGTTTTGTCATTATGCGCTTATTTTCCTTCTGCATTATTTCTGGTTTCACCACTACTATGTTTACTGCCTTGTATATTCTTGAAGATTTCACAATACTTGTATTGTCTTAGGTTCCTTGAGTCCCTGGATGTTGGAATAAGATGCTTCTTATAGAAATGTCACTCCTAATCTAAACTCTAACTTTGATACAAGAGTTGGGTTGTCATCCTGAGAAAAAAAAGGAGCTTAGGCTTCATAGATGCTCTTTAGAGTGTATTCGTCTCCAAACAGGAAAAAGAAATTTGGATATTTGGCAGTGCTTATGAGGACGTGGCTGGTGGCACTATTCTCTCCAAGCAAGTATTGAATGGATGCCCCAGGATAAAATTAGGACTGCAGTGCTTGGCGCTGTGAATCATATGAAACAAAATAACCAAAACCCTATGCTTCCAACCAATTTATAAATCTACAGATCCTTTGGAGGAGAACGGTACCATTTACCTCCTGTTATTTCAATTTGGCAAAAGTAGCTCTCTCTTAGCTGGATTTTATATTCTGTTGTATTGTGTAGTAACAATAAATAGCTAAAATTATAATGGTACCTGTTTCTAAAGAGCCTAATGGATTTTATCATTTTTTCCCATTTGAAAAAATCTTTTCTCCAATGGCATACATCTTCCACAGAGCACAAACGTGATTTTAACTTTACTCGTGTGGAAACTTGTCACAAAGGGAAAAAAAAAAAACAGTGAAGTTTCTGATAATCCTAATAATAACACCTAAAATTGACTGCTTTTTATATGTCAGCACTTACATACATGATCATTAATCCTAAAGCTCTGCAAGGATGTTATTAGCTGCTTAGGCTTAATAGGGAATGAGGCTCAGAGAGAATGATTTGGCCACTCTATTCTCTAATGGTACAGACAGAACTCAAACCAAATTCTTTTTTACTCCAAAGATCATACTTTTCTATTATTCATTACTCATATCCCCACCTCCCACCCCAATGTGCAAATAAAATTACTTAACTATCTTTCTAGATAAAAGAATCATGACTGCATAGCATTTACTTTTTTCTAATGTAAATACACCCACCCTGGCCAATTTCAAGTTACCAATTACAAACTTTTGAACATGGAGTTGAAAATAGATGTTAAGCAAGTGGCTTTTGGGCTCTTTGGTGCTAAGTGCCTATAGCACGAACTGGATCAAATTCAAACTTTTTCCTTCCGTAGTTATGATGTAATCTTGTGTTTCTCTGCTCTATATCTTCTATGTCTGGTAATCAGGAATGGATTTAACTGATCTACTGAAATTAACAACAGTTTCCAGAAACACTATTAGTTTTTAGAGTTGTTTATGCTTTATGAGAAGGCTATCAGATATAGGGGAAGCACACTAGACAAGGAATGAGAAGAACTGATACTCAGTTTAAGTTCCAAATCCCACTTGCTGGTTGGTTAGAAGTAGGAAAGGTGAAAAACATTCACCTTTCCGAACCTTGGCTTTCTCACCATGCAGAGGAAAATGGCAACTCCTCTGTTAACTGCCTTCAAGGTGAATAACATAAAAGGTAATCCACCCTGAAATATTTAATAAATAATAATATGATTAACAAAAGTATAGAGCATAATTAATATCTATGACATTCTCTATTCCTTTGTGTTAGTCTGTCACACACTCTATATCCTTTCACATAACAACTAATTTAATCTACATAATACAGAGTGTATCTCACACAATACAGACTCAAAGAATAAAATAACTGACTATATTTTTAACCAGCAAACCAAGTTCCTCTACATTTTTGAGCTCCTCTGGGCCAACTCTTGGAGAGTAATTAATGTAACTACAAGCACAGTTAATGCACCTTCTAACATTGTGTGTATTAATTCCACCAGGATTGAACAAGCATTTTAATTACCAAGTTGGAGCAGAAGGGAAGGGCATTAACAGTGGAAACAGCATGAAATACTAAGAAGAATGAGCACAAAAACATGCTCTCCCCTTTTTGCATATTTGTTTAGCATATATGCTGGTTTTGTATTTTTGGCCCCTTAAAATACACCCAGCATATCCATAAAGTATAAGAGGTAACTGAAATCAAAAATGTCCTGGGGCGCCTGGGTGGCGCAGTCGGTTAAGCGTCCGACTTCCGCCAGGTCACGATCTAGCGGTCCGGGAGTTCGAGCCCCGCGTCAGGCTCTGGGCTGATGGCTCAGAGCCTGGAGCCTGTTTCCGATTCTGTGTCTCCCTCTCTCTCTGCCCCTCCCCCGTTCATGCTCTGTCTCTCTCTGTCGCAAAAATAAATAAACGTTGAAAAAAAAATTAAAAAAAAATGTCCTTTATATCTGTGGTCTGCTTTCACTCTCAGCTTCAGATTATTTCCACTATATTAACCAGCTTCTTTATCAGTATAGTCTTTACTCATCAATATTGTGTGTGCAAACGTGCACTGTGTTGGTTGCCAGATCTCTTTTAGACATTTGGATTTGTCAGCTTTGTTTTGTTCTGTCATCTCAAGTTTAGACCCTTCATCTCTTCACAAAAAGGCTTTCATTGTTCTGCTTAACTTGTGAATACTGTATGGTTCCACCTATCTCTCAGAGAAGAGAGATAGGACATCTATCCTGACCTTCTCACTATAGTCAGGCTGGAGGTGGTAACACAATGGGAAGAACCCCAGACTATAAGAAGGCAACAAAATTGGTGAGGCGTGTCTCCAACAGAGTGCAAACAAAACGATACTCCCTTTATGATTCTCAATTATAATTCTAAGAGTGTGAGCACCTGCAAAAAGTCATACTGTGAACATTAGCCCCTTCCTGGTTTGCGACAATGTATTATGCCAGCCTCCCTATTGGAATTGGATTTTCTCCTCCACATACCAATTCCAAACCACCTGACCATTTGTCAGTTATGAATAGTTCTAGTGGAGTTGCTCCCTGGATTTCTCTTGGGAGAATGATGTTTTCCTTTCTTTCACAAAACCACATGCAGTTATTCAGATTTATAGTGTGCAAGTCTGCCAAATGAGTAGGTGAGTAGATGGCTAGGTTAGCACTCAAACTAATCATCCACTGGCACTTTGCCTTTGACCCCAATAAAAGAAGATCTTGATTTCTTAATTAATTTTATTATAAAATAGTGGTATTTCCAAAAGATAATGACTCTTGTTCTTTGTTTCACAAAGAGAGAAATAATCAAGAATCAGAAGCCATACTCCTTGATATTATGACATCTCTTGAGAAATGAACAAGCTAAGATATTTCAGTATCTTGTTGGTTTCAATTTTTTTACCATTTTGAAATAATTAATGCCAACGAAATTATGTGTTTTATAAAGGAAGAAATCCTATGTAGTTAGTGCTCAGCATACTTATATTAAAAATATCTAGCATATAATAGACACATGGTATAAATGCTGCAGGAGGATACTGTATTAGTTTGCTAGGGCTGCTATAACAAAATACAATGGACTTGGTAACTTAAGTAGCAGAAATTTATTTTCTTACAGGTCTGGAGTTTCCAAGTTCAAGATCAAGGTATTGGCAGGTTTGGTTTCTCCTCAGGCCTTTCTTTTTAGCTTGAAGATGGTCACTTTTTTGCTGTGACCTCACATGGTCTTTTCTCTGTGCACATGCAACCTAGTGTCTCTTCCTCTTCTAATAAGGACATCGACCCTATCAAATTACGTTTCCACCCTTGTGACATCATTTACCCGTAATTACTTTTTTTCAAATTTTTAATATATATTCATTTTTGAGAGAGAGAGAGAGACAGCATAAGTGGGGGAGAAGCAGAGAGAGAGGGAGAGACACACAGAATCCCAAGTAGGCTCCAGGCTCTGAGCTGTCAGCACAGAGCCAGACATGGGGCTTGAACTCACGAACAGCGAGATCATGACCCAAGCCAAAGCCCAAAGCTTAACCGACTGAGCCACCCAGGTGCCCCTCTTTTAAAGGCCCTCTCTCTAATGACACCACTGGGTGTTATGGTTAACCAGTGAATTTGAGGGGAAACACAATTCAGTACTTAACAGGTACTTTCTCAAAATATGTCTGCCAGACATCCTAACTATTCTTCAAATTCAGATTCCCATACTTAAATCCAGACATACTAAATCAAAACATTTGGTGTGAAGCTTAGAAATGAGAAATATGAATAGCAATAAAATGTGATTCTTTTGCTCAAACAAAAGTGGAAATTGCTGATAGAGGATGCACCAGAATATGGGCCGATTGGTCCAGAGAGAAGTTTGTATGCTGGCTTTTCTGGCTCACACACCGTGCCATCTCTACTTTAAACACTTGTCGCTGTTGTATCATTTTTGCCCCATGAAGTTTTTCAAACACTTCTATCCCCTCACTATTGACTACTTTACTTACTTAAACTGAAATCCCAAGAAATAAAATAGGTCAAAGAAAGTATTATAAATTTTTTTCTAACCTCTATCTGTACTTCTTGCTCGATGAAATTAATTAAAGATAGTGTAATTCCTTCAAGTTGGATTCAGCAATTCTGTAGTAGTATAGATAAAACCTAGTACAATAACACTACGATAACAATAATATGAAAGATTTGCAGCTTTTTACATAAGAAATTCTATGACAGAAAGTAACACCAAGAACAATGCATTGTACATGCATTGACAATAATATCTTTGTCTCAAGTTAAAGGAAAACAAAAGAAAAATCAGGTACAGAGAACTTAAAATCACCTTATTAAATACTTCCTTAATTACTTTTTTGTTAACGACAGAAGTAATTAGGAAAAGAATGTATTTGCTTAGTTTTTTTCAAACAAATTATGAAAACAATCTTTACATCAAAGTTTCTTGTTGAATTAAAATTATTGTTACTGTTTAGTAAACTCTTACTATGTATGAGAATCTGTATTAACCATCACCTTTATAATACTGTATTTTTGTTGTTGTTAGGTTAAACTATGAGGTGGGAGTTCTTATTAGTCTTATTTTGTAGGGTAAAAAAAAACATAGTCATGAATCTAAAACAAACAAACAAAAACAACAACAACAAAATCTTCCTAAAAGCAGAAGAAAGAGAAATCAAGGAATCAATCCTATTTACAATTACACCAGAAACCATAAGACACCTAGGAATAAACCTAACCCAAATTGTAAAAGATCTATATGCTGAAAACAGTTAATCACTGATAAAGGACATTGAAGATGAAACGAATAAATGGAAAAACATTCCATGCTTATGAATTAGAAGAAAAAATATTGTTAAAATGTCTACACTACCCAAAGCAATCTACACATTTAATGCAATCCCTATCAAAATATCACCAGCACTTTTCACAGAGCTAGAACAATCTTAAAGTTTGTACAGCACCACAAGAGACCTCAAATAGCCAAAGCAATCTTGAAAAAGAAAAGCAAAGCTGGAGGCATCACAGTTCTGGACTTCAAGTTATGTTATAAAGCTGTACTCATCAAGACAGTATGATACTGGGACAAGAACAGACACCTAGATCAATGGGACAGAATAGAAAACCCAGAAATGAACCCACAACCATATGGTTAACTAATCTTTGACAAAGCAGGAAAGAATATCCAGTGGAAAAATGACAGTCTCTTCAACAAATGGTGTTGGGAAAACAAGACAGCAACATGCAAAAGAATGAAATTGAACTGCTTTCTTTAAAAAAAAAAATGTTTATTTATTATTGAGAGACAGAGAGAGAAAGAGAACGAGTGGGTGAGGGGCAGAGAGAGAAGAGACAGAATCTGAAGCAGGCTCCAGGCTCTGAGCTGTCAGCACAGAGCCCGACGTGGGGCTCGAACTCCCAAACTGGGAGATCATGACCTGAGCCAAAGTCGGACGCTTAACCCGAGCGCCCCTTGGACTGCTTTCTTACATCATACACAAAAATAAATTCAAAATGGATGAAAGACCTAAATATAAAACAGAACACCATCAATATTCTAGAGGAGAACACAGACAGTAAACTCTTTGATAATGGACGCAGCAACTTCTTACTAGATATGACTCCTGAGGCAAGGGAAACCAAACCAAAAATAAACTTTTGGGACTTAATCAAAATAAAAAGCTCTACAGAGCAAAGGAAAGAAACAAAAATAAAAGGCAGCCTATGGCATAAGAAAAGGTATTTGTTTAGTGCCCAAAATTATAAAGAACTTATAAAACTCAACACCCAAAAAACAAATAATCCAGTTAAAAATGGGCAGAAGACACGAATAGACATTTTTCCAAAGAAGACATACTGATGGCCAACAAACACATGAAAAGATGCACAAGATCACTCATCATCAAGGAAATATAAATCAAAACTTTAATGAGATACCACTTCACACCAGTTAGAATGACTAAAATTAGGGGTCCTGGGTGGCTCAGCCAGTTAAGCATTGACTCTTCATTTCAGCTCAGGTCATGATCTCACAGTTCATGAGATCTGACAGCACAGAGCCTGCTTGGGGTTCTCTTTCTCCCTCTCTCTGCTCCTCCTCTGCACATGCACAAGTGCATGCATATGCAGAAGCTCCCTCTCTTTCTCTCTCTCTTAAAAAAAAAAAAGGCTAAATTAACAACACAAGAAGCAACAGGTATTGGTAAGGATATGGAGAAAGGGAAATTCTCTTACACTGTTGGTGGTACAGCCACTCTGGAAAAAAGTATGGAGGTTTCTCAGAAAGTTAAAAATAGAACTACCTTATGATCCAATAATTGCACTACTAGGTATTTACCCAAAGGATACAAAAATACTGATTCAAAGGGATACATGCACCCCAATGTTTATAGCAACATTATCAACAATAGCCAAATTATGGAAAGAAGCCAAATGTCCACTGACTGAGGAATGGATAAAGAAAATGCGGTATATATACATATGACATGGACAGAGCTAGAGAGTATTATGCTAAGTGAAATAAGTCAGAGAAAGACGAATACCATATGATCTCGCTCATATGCGGAATTTAAGAAACAAAACACGGATATGGGGGTGGGGGAAAGAAAGAGAGGCAAACCCAGGAAACAGACTCTTAACAATAGAGAATAAATTGATGGTTCCCAATGGGGATGCGGGCAGGGAGATGGGCTAAATGGGTGATGGGCATTAAGGAGGGCACTTGTGGGATGAGCACTGGATGTTGTATGTGAGTGATGTATCACTAAATTTGACATCTGAAAATAATATTACACTGTATGTTACCTAACTGGAATTTAATTAAGAATTTGGAGAAAGAAAACAAAACAAAACAAAACATCTGTAACTAAGGATTGAGTAAGGAAGTCGGAGGATACAGGGTCAATATGTAAAAACCAGCTGCTCTCCTATATTCTAGCAATAAATAACTGAAACTTCAATTGTAAAAAAATGCCATTTATGATAGCAGAAAAAATAAAATACATAGTCATAAATGAAACAAGAGATTTACAGAATATGTAGGTGGAAAATTACAAAGCTCTGATGAAACATATCAAAGAAAATCTAAATAAATGGAAAATCTAAATAAATGGAAAATCTAAATAAATGGTTCCATGTTTACGAATTGGAAGTCTTCATATTGCCAAGATGTCAAGTATTCTTAATATGATCTATAGGTTTAGTATAGTTACAATAAAAATATTAGCAAGGTATTTTGTATATGTCAACAACTTGATTCTAAAATTTATACAAAAAGGGAAAAGATACACAACACTGAAGAAGATCAAAGTTGAATGACTTGTTCTTCCTGATTTCAAGCTGTACTGTAAAAATACAATAATCAGTAATCAAGCGAGCAGGGTATTGGTAAACAACAACAACAACAACAACAAAAAAAAAGGCACATCAACAAGGCAGACCAAGCAGTAAAGCCACATCAATGGAGAAAAGACAGTGTGTTCAACAAATGGTTCCAGAAAAGCTAGATGTACATGCAGGAAAAAAAAAATAGCATAAGTTTCACAGAAATTAAGTTAAAAAAGGATTATAGGCCTAAATATAAGTGTTAAACATCTAAAAGAAAACATAGGAAAAAACTGATGTGCCTTTCAATTTGGTGATGAATTTTTAGATGTAAGACCAAAAGCAAAACTTATGAAAAAAAAAATGACAATTTGTATTTTATTGAAACTAAATCATCATCTGTGAAAGATGCTCTTAAGAGAATGAAAAGATTAGCCCCAGACTGGGAGAAAATATTTATAAAACATATATCTAATAAAGGACTTGTATCCAAAATAAAAAGAAGTTTTAAAATTAGACAGAAAGAAATCAAAGAGGCCATTCAAAACATAGGCAAGAGTCTGAACAGATAATTCACCAAAGAAGGCAGATAGATGTCAACCAAGCATATGAAAATATGCTTGATGGCACCTGGGTGGCTTGGTTAGTTGAGCATCTGACATCAGCTCAGGTCATGATCTAACAGGTTCCTGAGTTAGAGCCCCACATTGGGCTCTATGCTGTCTATGCTGTCCCAGAGCCAGCTTGGGATCCTCTGTCGCCCCCTCTCTCTCTCTGCCCCTTCCCTGCTTGCATGTGTGCATGCGTGTGCTAAGTCTCTCTCTCAAAAATAAATAAACATTAAAAAATACGGGGGCGCCTGGGTGGCGCAGTCGGTTGAGCGTCCGACTTCAGCCAGGTCACGATCTCGCAGTCCGTGAGTTCGAGCCCCGCATCAGGCTCTGGGCTGATGGCTCAGAGCCTGGAGCCTGTTTCCGATTCTGTGTCTCCCTCTCTCTCTGCCCCTCCCCCGTTCATACTCTGTCTCTCTCTGTCCCAAAAATAAATAAACATTGAAAAAAAAAAATTAAAAAAAAAAAAATACGAAAAATGTTCTCTGTGTTTTCCATTAGGGAAAGACAAATTAAAACAACAACTAGGTATTCCTACATGCCTATTAAAATGACAAAAATCCAAAATCCTGACAATCATCAATTGTTAGGAAGGATGTAGAACACCAAGAACTCTCATTCACTGCTGGTGGGAATTTAAAATAATCCATCCACTTTGGAACCATTTGGCAGTTTTTCACAAAGCTAAACTAAGTCTTATCATACAATCTAGTAATCACATTCTTAGAGCTAATTTGAAAACATATTTCCATATATAATCTTCAAAAAATGTTTATAGCAGTTTTATTCATAACTACTAAAAATTGAAGCAACCAAGATATCTTTCAATAGGTGAATGGATAAGCAAACTGTGGTTCCATAGAGTGGAATACTTCTGCCATAAAAAGGAATGAAATATCAAGTCATATAAAAGCAGGCACCAATGCATATTGCCAAGTGAAAGAAGCCAGTGTGAGAAAGGACAGGCAAAGCAACAGAGAAGATAGATTAGTAGTTATCAGGAGTTCCAGTGAGGGGGAGGGAATTTGAATAGATGAAGCATATGGGATTTTAGTACAGTGAAACTTTTCCTTATCATACTGTAATGGTAGATATATGACAATAGGTAATTGTCAATATTCCATGTAACTTTACAGCACAGAAAGTGAAACTTAAAATTAAAAAAATCTAAAATTTAGGAAGTTGTGAGACTCTGGGATAGAGTGTAGACTGTGACAAAAGAAACTAGTTGCATACAAACGTATGAAACAACCTTGATGGAGAGAGTAGGGGGCAAAGGTGCTGACCGAAGTAACCTGGAAATGAGTGTAGTCTCTAAGATTAAAGGCAAAAGAAACTGCATACAAACACTGTATTATAGCTGATAATTAATTAACTGGATGGAGAATAGTGGTAACTAGATCCTTCACTGTTGGGGTGGAACTTTATAGATAAGGAAGGACAATTGTCCAGAATAATCCCTGTTATAGTGTACTAGAAATGAAGACATCAGTATAAACTCATGTGTGGCTTAATGTAGATACAGATGAAAACACATACAAATATTTAGCAACAAGCTCAGTATCCAATGAACCAAGGCTCATTAGAGAAGTTGCTGACTGCAATACTGAGCCTGGAAATCTAAAAGGTAAGCCAAGAACATCTATTAGTGCCAAAAAGGAAAGACAGTATTCAAAAAAGCAAACATCCACAATAATGGGGATATGACAAAGGGACAAGAGCCAAATGAAAGAATTCCCAATGGTAAAGCTCACACAACTTGATCCATAAACTCAATACGCATGAACCTATACTGATTTTAATAAATCATTAAATATTTAACCAAGTAGATAAATAAATGAGGGAAATGAAAATATTCTCATCTAGAAGAATTCTAAATATGTTATTTAGATATTCCATTTTCAAGATGATAGAGTATAACTCCCCTCTCCTATCAGTGTAGATGATATGATACATCTCTGCAAAGCCCACAGTATGGAAACAGGGGAGAATGAATAACATTACAGTAGAGAAATCTGACAACACTATGCCATCAAGGTGGCCAGATTAATACCAATAGCTATAATTCATGTTTATGGTATGTCCCCTTGATATTCAATGATGAAAATGGTACTTCACTTCTGTGATTTTCCTTCCCAAACCACGACCCCACTGTGGCCATGAGAAAAACATTGGACAAATACCAGTTGAGGGATGTTGTACAAAACACTTGACTAGTAATCATTAAAACTGTAAAGGTCATCAAAAATAATGTCTAAAGAACTATCACAACCAAGAAGATAGTAGAATATGGCAACTAAATATGGTTATCCTGGATGAAACTGTGGGACACAAAAAGGGCATGAAGGAAAAATTAAAGAAATCTAAATAAATATGTTCTTCAATTAAAAACAAAACCAATTAAAAACACACACAAGAAACTTCAAGTCACAAAATATTTATGTGATTTCCTAAAAATCCCAAAGCTGGAAAGTGGCAGCACACTTGTTGGACATGATTTCCTCTGACTTTGAGTCCAGAGCTCTTTCCACTAGGAGAGAAGAGATCTCATCAGTGTGCATGCAATCCATAGCCTTGGATTTCAATGTCATTGACAACTGCCAACAGTCCAGAATGAAAAGACCTCCTGTTGGCAAGAGCCAGATTTTTTTCATCCAGATTCTATTATGTTTATCTTCCACTCATTTCTGTAATGAGTTTTTGGAGAAAGGTAGGAGTGAAACACTATATTGGGTTCAGATCCTTTTTTAAAGATTTTTAAAGATTTGAAGATTTTTGACGATTTAACAAAAGATTTTTCAAATGACTGATTTAAAATGTACATTAATGCTTTTCTAATTTTAATAGACTAGGAACTTTTTTTTAAATGTCTTTTTAATGTTTTATTTATCTTTGAGAGAGAGACAGAGAATGACCGGGGGAGGGGCAGAGAGAGAGGGAGACACAGAATCCAAAGCAGGCTCCAGGCTCTGAGCTGTTGGCACAGAGCCGTATGTGGGGCTCAAGCTCATGAACTAGAAAATCATGACCTGAGTCGAAGTGGGATGCTTAACCGACTGAGCCACCTAGACAGCCCTGGACTAACAACTTTTAAAACTAGCAGAGCTAGAACATGGAATAAAAGAAAATCCTCAATTATTCTTTTTTATGAAGATTTTATTTTCTTAATTTTTCAATAAAGATTTTATTTTTAAGTGATCTTTACATGCTGCAAGGGGATTGGGCTTACAACCCCAAGATCAAAAGTCAAGTGCTCTGTTGACTGAGCCAGCCTGGCGCCCCATCAATTGTTCTTAATAAAAGGTAAAGTGTACATAAAATATTGTGATACCCATAATTCTTTACAATCATCAAATGAGTGTCTTACAGAGTTACACTTTACCTTGTGTAGGTTGTCTCTGAATTTGTCAGCTCTCGTGCTAGGATCTCAGGGTAGGTATTCAAATTTCTACCACAGTTGCAGGTATTCCAATGGTCTACTTAATTCTGTACTATGTTTGCTGGACTGAACTGTCCCATCAGAGAGTTTCTGGCTTCCCTCACTTCCTTGCTTGTACACCATTTGATACCATGGACCACCTGGTTCTTGCTCATTTCTGCAGGTTCCTGCGGTGGCCTGATAATGTTTAAATTATGATAACCACAGGAGTGAAAACAGCTTACAGCTTTTCAGTCCAAACCCAAAGCCAATGTTACATCCATAAACAAACAAACAAACAAACATCAAAGAATGTGATTCAATGCCAGACCCTCTTTAGGTACCTATCTACTCGGGGTGCTTTTGGTTCAGTTTGGATCTCTAGAACTTCTAAAACTGACAGCAGAATGGTATTTTCAACCTTTTTTAAAAAAATTTTTTTGTCAATGTTTATTTATTTTTGAGAGATGGAGAGAGACAGGGCATGAGCAGGGGAGGGGCAGAGAGAGAGGGAGACACAGAATCTGAAGCAAGCTCCAGGCTCTGAGTGGTCAGCACAGAGCCTGACATGGGGCTCAAACTCATTAATGGTGAGATCATGACCTGAGCCAAAGTCAGACACTTAACCAACTGAGCCACCCAGATGCCCCTATTTTTAACCTTTTTAAAGCTACTGGGACCTTTTGAGAATCTGATGAGTGCTTTGGATGCTCTTTTCAGGAAAAAAAAAAAAAAAAAGGATGCACTAAGACACTACATTTTCACTTGATTTCATGTTGTTTTCTCTGATCCTACTAAAGCCATGGATGCCAAGTTAAGGTCGCCAATTTTTGAAGTTATTCAGAAACCCTTTCATCCCAGATCTGGTTAGAAAAAAGAGTGAGCTCCTATGAGTTCCCTGTATACCGTGTGCACTCAGCTCATATTTCTGAACCAGAGTAATGGAAGGGATTTGATAAGCCATGCTATATACCAAATGTGGTATATAAGGCATCAATCTGAAACCATCTGAATTGTTAAATGGTTATCTACCATTTAAGACCTTCAGTAATGATGGGAACATAGTTCCCTTAAACCACTTTGTGGAATGCTTACATTTTCCCCTAGATTTTTTTTGGGAAGTTTTACATAGTCAAATAATTTGTTTCATTTCCATTCCTTTCCATAAATAAGATATATGGAGAAAGAGGGAGACAAAAATATGAAGAAATTCCAAATCTGTAAATTCATTTTCTGTATGTATACTAAATGGATTTAATGAAGTAATAAGTCATTGGCACAAATATTGATATGGGAATAATATTAAGATTTCCATTGGATTCCAGTATATATTAACTTTTACCAAAGAGAAAAAATACAGCAAGATGAGGTTTGCCTTTTTGTTTTGAATACTTGCAATAGCTGAACATTTATTTTTACTACTGAAAAATGTATCTGTTACAGAAGTGGACCCCTGGAGTTATGTAATGATTATTAACTATAAGCCAAAAATTTGGTGAATTATATGAAATATGATTTTTTGTCATTATTTTTAGATTTCTAGAATAAAATTTTTTAAAGATTTTATTTTTAAAGAATATCTATATCCAGTGTGGGGCTCAAAGTCACAACTCTGAGACCTAGAGTCACATGCTTCACTGATGGAGCCAGCCAGTGCCCCAAGAATATTAAAAAAAAAAAAAAAAAAAAAAAAAAAAAAGATTTAAAACAAATGTAAGTCCAAGATAAAAATAACTTACTAAAGATTTTGCATTTTATTAGATACTCATTCATTTATTTTCCACAGCATTTACTGCCTTATATTATATAAATTTTCTATTAATCATTAAGATTATGGAAGATTTTCATCAGTTTTGTTTGCTGTTATTCACAGGTGCCTAGACAGTATTTGGTACATAGAAGGCACTCAGTAAATATTTGCTGAATAGATAAATTATTTCTTTTATCTCTATTTCACTTTTTGGGAGTGGAGGGGTTGTGTTGTGGTTGTATTAGGATAAAATTGCAGTATTAGACATGTTGATTCCAGGGTCATTGTAAAATTTAAAGTTTTGAAGTCTATACTAAACTTTACTTGTGAAACAAAATGGAAGAGGACCAAAATCTCAGAGTCCTGTCATTTCTGATAGCTATCATATCATCTTTCATAAAGTATATGCTGCTATTTTCCTCTGCATAAGTGCTTTAAAACCTTCACATTCATGGGGCACCTGGCTGGCTCAGTCAGTTGAACGTCCGACTTTGGCTCAGGCTGTGTTCTCACAGTTCACGGATTAGAGAGCCCTGCACTGGGCTGTCTGCTGTCAGCACGGAGCCTGCTTCGAATCCTCTGTCTCCCTCTCTCTGCACCTCTCTACACTAGTGCTCTCTCAAAAAAAAAAAAAAAAAAAGAAAGCAAAATCCTCACATTAATGTTTTTCTTTCTGCGGAATGGGAAAAATCACTGGAATCAGATTAACTGATACTCTCTAACATCTTCCTAACAAAGGTTTCAATTCTGGCCTCAGTACTTCCATCATAGTCATCTGATCTGTTCCCTCTTCCCATTTTCACTGCCAACATCTTCATGAATCCTCATTATTTTTCATTCAAGCTACTGTTAAGTGGCTCTGTAGCTTCTTGAGTGCATATCTGAGTGTTTATTGTATGTCATGTGCTGCTTGCTGCCTCTGTCTCCCCCGCCTCCAGTTTCACTGCCAATATTTTCTCATACATCTGCTACCAGCTAATCTTCTTGAACTCCAGTACTCATCATAACCTTCTGCTCACAGACCATCTGGGGAGAAAGGATTAACAGCAGGGTATACCTTTTCTCTGTGGGAAGATTTCAGCTTTGTTTCTTTGAAAATGCATAAACAGGAAACTGTATTATGAGACATCATTGTTTATTAACTCCCATTGGTGAATTACATCGGTACTGGGAAGACTTTGAATGAACATATATAGACCCTGAAGGTCTACACGACAAAAAGAAAACATACAAAAACCTAATAGAAAATACAACCCTTGGCCTCTTTGTGTCATGTCTCTTGTAAAAAGCATGACCCTTGAGGAGGTTATCAGCCACTCTCACAGGCTGTTATGTATGAGGCTGGCCTATGCTGAGGTGACTTTCACCCACCCCTAGGGACTCATCTTTTAAAACTGAGCTGCCCCCTTTTGTGGAGTTTGGAAAGCAGTGCCCAGACTCTTATAAGAACTCTCAAGGAAAACTTACTTGATGAAGCCATGCTGACATGCTCTTTCCCTTTCCTTCCTCAAAGTTAAATAAACCTGGCACAGGTATAGTCAGTGGTTCCCTTAAGTATGAACGCCAATTTGAAATGACGACGGCTGCTGGGTTTGCAGGAAAGACGTTGTGACATCAATGGTTTTGTCATTGCCTAGTCATATAGCCTGGCACACACCAAATGCAACTGGGCTTCAACTTTATTTTCCTTTCCTCTACAAAACCAATTTCGAAGCCCATAGCTGAAAGTAAAATGGATCACAAATCTAAGAATCCCTGCACACACTAAGCAACTTGCGAACAGAATCAAAATCTCATTCATTTTGTATCTCCTTCAACTTACACACAGTACTTGACATATTGCTAGTTCCCAATTTTTATAGGAATGAATTATCCACAGAGAAATGCCTGGGAATGGAGTAATTCAAAGGATCAGAGAGATGTTAGAAAATCCCTTAGAAATGACTCCAGGAGAGTAATAAAGAAAAAAAAAAAAGAATAAATCAAAACATAACCAAATATTTTGGGGGCACCTGGGTGGCTCAGTCAGTTGAGCATCCGGCTTCGGCTCAGGTCATGTTTGCAAGGTTTGTGGGTTTGAGCCCCATGTTGGGCTTTGTGCTGACATCTCAGAGCCTGGAGCCTGCTTCAGATTCTGTGTGTCCCTCTCTTTCTGTGCTTCCCCTGCTCACACTGTCTCTCTCTGTCTCTCTCAAAAATAAACCGTTAATTTTAAAAAAAATAACCAAATATTTTATATTGATAATTATATAAATTCATAGAATCTTAGAGTTAGAAAGAACTTTTTCACATAATATAAACTAGCCTTCTACTTATTGTCGGTGTCATTAAAAATCTCCACCAGGTAATTGGCCATCTAGTCTCCTTTACTCTTCAGAAGATGAGTTAATCATTATTTAAGTATTTCATGAAATAGCCTTTGTAACAGCTCTAATTTCTATAATTCTCTTCCAGTTACCTTAACAATATTTGTCTCAGGAATTTATATCCATTCTTTCTTCTTCTTCTTCTTCTTCTTCTTCTTCTTCTTCTTCTTCTTGTTCTTCCTCTTTTTCTTCTTCTTCATCTTTGTAAAATAAATGCTGCCTCTTCCAGTTGATAATTCTTGAAATATTTTAGAGGTGGTTTTTTGTATTTTCCCCTATTCTTCTCCTTCTAACAACATTAAATACGAGACATTATTTCTAGACATTATTCTTCACCATCTGGCTTTTTTTTTTTTCTTTTCTGGGTTTCTTCTGATTGATCATTATCCAGCTTAAATCTGCCTCCTATCACACTATGAGTGGGGATCTGTTGTTGTTGTTGTTGAAATTTAAATATAAGCAGACAACATTTAGATCTTTGTCCTTTGCTCCCGGCTTTACCTGTGTTTTAAATCTTAAAATGTTCCCCTAAAAGACTAATCTATTTTATTGCTACCCTTCCCTCCAAGCCAATTTCAGATGCCAGTCCTGGAAAGTAAAAACGGCACTGGAAAGCTTCTGAACTTTAGTTTCCAGCTTAAGGTTGTGTCTGACTACCTGATATGGATTGATCTGATTTAGGCAGACATGCCACTGCGGCTATTCTGGTGGCTTTACTCTTGCAGATGGCAAATTCACTCTTGGCGGAGTACACAGGGATCGCACTAAAAGAAATGGTAATACAAGGCAATACCCCTCTCACATCCAAATGTTCATTGGCAGGAATGAAACCCTGAGGCTACCCTGGGGCTATTGCTATTTTTTTTTTTTTTTTTTCAGAGCAACCAAGGCAAGAGGCACTCCAGAATTAAGACCCTTTGTTTTTCACACCGCTCTTTTCCACTACACCAATGCACTGCCACATGTTTCAGTGAATACATCACGGCTGGAGATTTGAATTGTATTCTGGCCTTGTTGCTAATTACGTGATCTTGGATTTAAATATAGTACCCTGACACCAACCTCACCCTTGTTTGCTTCAATTACTTTCTCTATAAAACTCAAAAATCCTGTTCAGCTGTAAATCTTCATGCCTGTCTTCATCATCTTGTGAACTGGCATTGACTAAGTTAAGGTTGGTCTCCCTCACTTTTGGGAATGGGTACTCAGCAAATTCAGAGTCACTCTGAAGCCAACTGCTAAATGGGGATATTTGCACTGATTCTCAAAGGGCAAGGAATGCAGACAGAGTATTTACCGGAAATAACTCTCAGGGAGCACAGGAATAGATTCAGAGGATGCAAGGTAATTCTAGTCACAATTTTTTCTTCTGCTCAGTGTGCACAATCCCATTCTGTCACATGATACCACCCAATGTGTGGTCAGAACAAACAAGGAATTGTGTGACAGAAGAGAACAGTACTTAGGAGACAGAAAGCACAAATAGAGAAGAAGGAAGAGAAAATGCTGCTAATGGTCTAAGAAAACTTAAATGCAAAGGGAACGGCATACATTTAAATGATAAGTTAAGGAAGCTTTCTGTAACAGCCTGACAGCATATCCTCTAAAGGAAACTAGTTACAAATCACCATCGTTAGAGCTGGTAGCACAGAGTAGCAAAAACAGTTCACAGTGAAGGAAAATCTGGCAGAAGCAGGAAAACTGAAAATAGAAGAAATAATGACAATTTTACCAGAGGACAAAATGCTGTATCTCCGTTATTAGACTAAACCTGAATGTTAAGAGTATGCTTGTAGACTAGATGCAATAGGAAGGCATTGGTATTCAAATCACTTGTCATAGTCACATTTTAATCCAATCATGACACAAGGGAGAGAAGTAGAGAAATTAGGATTGTATTAGAAGAAACAGGAAGAATGGGGCATATAAAAGGTGACAAGCTTAAACTGCTTAAACTCCTAGCCCTTCCCTCGTAAAAGCCTCACATTTATCTGTCTGAAACTCCTGAGAAAACATGCTTTACATACAAATAACAGACCAGCCAGGATGAGGGGCTTTGACCTATCTCAATACATAATGATAGCTGAAGTCTATTATCATAGACATTATAGATAGTTTAAAAAGTGATAATAACACCATTTCTTTTCTTTATAGGAGTTCTTATTCCTTAACTAGGGAGGCAAAGAGAAAGATAAAATTATCATTTTATGCTCTAGAGAATTATAAAACTATCATCATGAAAATTAATTTCCTGGTGAGTTAGACATACCATTATTAGTGTGAATATTCTAAAAACATTACAAAAATAGTGGAACAAATGGATATACTAATAATTGAAAGAAATGATGACAATATATTAAGGTGTTTTTTTTTAAACTAGGAACCATTATCTATTATTTTAAGACATAGTTATATCTTTCAATAAAATTACAATGTTTTTTAAACTGGAACACCTAAATGACATGAAATATCCACTAAAATATTTCTTTTTTACCTTTTAAAAATATCTGCTGTTCTCATTATCCAGTTAAGGTAAAAGTATGAGGATAAATAAGCATGCTTCTCAGTATTCCTTTCAAAGAAATATTAATTCTTAAATTTCTAGAAAAAGTTTTAAACATTACAATATTCTAATACACATGAATCAATAAATTATTCTCTAAATATTGGCGATTTTCCTTAAAGATTTAAATTAATTATGAAACAAATGGAAATGGGAGTTATAGTATTATTACTATAAGGAAATAACATTGGCTATGACTTTTAGGTTTTTTTTTTTTTTTAATGTTTATTTATTTTTGAGAGACAGAGAGAAACAGAGCATTAGCAGGGGAGGAGCAGACAGAGAGGGAGACACAGAATCTGAAGCAGGCTCCAGGCTCTGAGCTGTCTGCACAGAACCCGACACGGGGCTTGAACTCACGAACCTTGAGATCATGACCTGAGCCGAATTTGGGCACTCAATCTACTGAGTCACCCAGGTGCCCCATGACTTTTAGTTTTAATTGCTAAGTACTTTCTTGTATCCTATGTGGATTACTAGGTTTGCTTTTATAAAGTTTATATGGAATTTCTAAGTCAGCTACTCATGAAAGTAACTGAGTACTTCTTAATTAATCCAACCACTCATCATTACCAGTGTTTTGTAATAACTTGAAAAATTTAGACTTAGGTCACTTAGGATTTAGAGAAAAACTAAGTGTAACATTTAACCTTCACTGGACCAAATAGAAGAATTCTATCTCTCTGAAATGCCAACAATAAATCCATGTGGCTGATTTGCTTTGGCAGCTGCAAATGTGTTGGCTTCCTACAAATGTCTTCATTACTATCTATTATTTCATGATGGCATTGATCTAAGAAATTTTCACAAATCTATTTTCCTGGGGTTAATTATTTAATTAATGGTATCTGTCAAGCCTGCAAACACTGCTTTTAACTGATCAAATTGGTAAGGTTCAGAAGCATCATCATCTTCACACTTACCATGTGGATTGGTACCTTTGACCTGCAACTGGAGGACAGCACCAAGTAGCCTGGACTCAACCCTTATAATATGAACAATGACCCCATCCAGGAGTTGCTGCTTTCAAGTTGACAAGGTGCAGGCACCAATTATGCTGCAAAATGTGGGTGTGATTTTTGTGGCTACAAGGACTTGGCAGCAAATAATTCCATCAAGCAGAAATTTACTGTCAGGTTTTATAGTAAGCACTATGGATTCCAAATGAGGGAGAGTGAGGGAGAGAGGAAAGAGAGAGAGTTACATACAATCTTCATTGTCATTTTGAGTTTGACCATTTGAAAGTACTTAGGGCCAAAAAGTTCTGCGAAGATGATCTCTGAGCCCTGACAGCACTAGGTGTTTAAGAAAAGTACAGTTCACAAAACTGATACGCTAATTGGTAGAATATGTTTATTTAACCATAACAAGGTTTGTTCAAGGAAACTCTATGCTAGAAAGCAAACTCCATCTCTTCCTACCCCAAAAACATACACACACGACATTCTTTTAATTGTTGGCGGCAATATTTCAATATTTGGTCACATTGGTGATTATTCAAAATGAAGCTAAGTGATGACAGTCCCTCTTTTTAAAAAAAAAAAAAAACACTTTTTAATAGTTTTTCAAAATTTTTTGTTTGATCTTTATTTTTGAGAGAGAGAGAGAGAGAGAGAGAAGCATGTGAGCAGGGGAGGAGCACAGTGAGAGGGAGACACAGAATCTGATGCAGGCTTCAGGCTCTGAGCTGTCAGCACAGAGCCTGAAACGGGGCTCGAACTCACGAACTATGAGATCATGACCTGAGCTGAAGTCGGACACTCAACCAACTGAGCCATCCAGGAGCCCCTAAAAACATTTTTTTTAATCTTCATTTATTTTTGAGTGACAGAGTCCAAGCAGGGGAGCAACAGAGGAAGAGGGAGACACAGAATCCAAAGCAGGCTCTAGGCTCTGAGCTGTCAGCACAGAGCCCAATCTAACTCACAAACTCCAAGTTCAGGACCGGAACCTAAGTCGGACGTTCAACCAACTGAGCCACCCAGGTGCCAACAGTCCCTCTTTAGGAAAAAGATAACATACAATCAATCTTGGATTTAGACATTAGAAATTATTTTCACCTTCCAAATCTGTGTTTCTTAATGAAATTCTGAAGCTATATAAATTCCATCTGAAGTATATTTTCCCCTCTTCTTTCTACCTCTTTACTTATGATAATATTCTGAATCTTATAAATTCTATACTATCTTAAAAGTCTTCCCTGACTCGCCTAGTCCCTGGATATTGCTGTCTTCTGATTTCTTGTAATAACCTTCTGTCTAACCTACTCACATATGTCACCTTTTAATAATAATTTGACTTTTTATGTCAGATTAAATTTGGTTTCCAATTGGATTAGAAGTCCCTTATAGGTAGGTGCCTTGTCTATATTTCTTAGCTACCCTCAATATATGTGTAGATAGTCATACACACATATTACATACTCAACTATTTGAAAAGGACACCATATGGTATGTAATGCCTGTGTAAGGAGGGATAGATGATATTTCTGAACCATTTGCTTCTCAAAGTCTGGCCAAACTGCTTAGGGAGCTAATTCTTGTCAGTAAATTGATGTTTATACAGCACACTCTAATAAAAGCATAGAGTTTTAATGAGAACTTAAAATATAAATACAAGTGCAAATTACTTAACACTGGCAGATAACACTCTTAAATGACCTCACAAATGGGTCAACACTAATACTTGGTTATAGTCATCTAGAGAACTGGGCTCAAGATCATACCTGATCTCTTAATAGTCATTGACTTTGGATGAAACAAATTTCCTAAACCTGTATTCTCCAGTCTGAAAACACAGAGAATAAGAGGTCTATTACCTACTTCTTAGAGTTTTAAGTACCAAGTGATATAATATATGTAAAAATACATGTAAACCATACTATGCTATAGTCCTGTTAGGTATCATTTTGTTATACTTAAGAATAAAAGTGCTGTGGGGCGCCTGGGTGGCGCAGTTGGTTAAGCGTCCGACTTCAGCCAGGTCACGATCTCGCGGTCCGTGAGTTTGAGCCCCGCGTCAGGCTCTGGGCTGATGGCTCAGAGCCTGGAGCCTGTTTCCGATTCTGTGTCTCCCTCTCTCTCTGCCCCTCCCCCGTTCATGCTCTGTCTCTCTCTGTCCCAAAAATAAATAAACGTTGAAAAAAAAATTTTTTTTAAAAAAAGAATAAAAGTGCTGTGATTAGATCATCAGTATATATATTTTTTAATTTTTATAATGTTTATTTATTTTTGAAGAGAGAGTCAGAGTGCAAGTGGGGGAGGACAGAGAGAGAGGGAGACACAGAATCCAAAGCAGGTCCCAGGCCCTGAGCTGTAAGTAAGCACAAAGCCTGACGCAGGGCTCAAACTCACACACCCCAAGATCATGACCTGAGCCAAAGTTGAAGGCTTAACCGACTGAGCCACCGGGCACCCCACAAATTCTTTTTCTTTGTCTAGCTATCTCTTATGAAGTATAGAAAATGTATATTTTTCTCCTTTGTTTCTCCAGTGCCTAGTATAATGCCAGATGCTCTACTGGAAACACTATAATTCAGTTTTCAATAACATAATAAGCTAATTGTATTTCTGTTACATTGTGTGAGGACCTAAAAAAAAAAAAAAGGAAAATATAATGCAAATAGAACTATGACAGGGTGAAATTTAAATTAATGACTAAACCTATTTTTGTATGTATGTTCGTCTATCATTAAATCAAGGTTATAATCCACTCACTCATTAATTTACATTAATAGGCATGGCAATATTTGCTGGTATTCTTACATATTAATACTAATCTCTTTGTAAGTATCACTAGCTAAATATGATATTTGATTGATTAGTTTGGGAGTCAGTAAACATTTTCCATAAAGGGCTAGATAATAAATATTTCATGTTTTGCAAGCCACATAGTCTCTCACAACTACTCAGTTCTGCCCTATAGTATGAAAATAGACATAGACACTATGTAACAAATGAGTATGCTCTGTTGGAATAAAACTTTATTTAGAAAATTCAGGGTAAAACAAATTTGCTCCATGGGATTTGCTGGCCCTTGTTCAGTTCAACACAACATACTTAGAACATAGATAAAACTCAGAAATTTTAGCATACATAGAAAATATCAATAAGAGCTTCAGTTCTTCTGGATAAAAACACTTAGGACAATAGCATGAAGGTGCATAGATTTAAACCACAGTCATGATTTGCAATAGTCTGGAAAAATTAATTTTAGGGCTTTTCAAAGTAAGGGTGACTTCTCTGGGTGTGAGGTAAGGTGGGTGGGTAAATGACCATTCATTAAGACTGGCTATAAAATGTTAGAATTTCTTTTCCATTAATTTGTGTATGCAATATAATGCATAAAATATATTACTACAGTCTTATATGCATTTATATTTATGTAATTTATAAATAAATATATACCAATATTGAGGCATAGAGCCAACATTTTTTAAATGATATGGCAAGAGATTAAACAAAATCTGGAGTCGATGGAACCTAGATAACCAATTAATTTCAAATTTCTGATTAACATGAGTGAGTAACAGAAAAATTACAATGAATATTGATCTCATGGTGAACCCGGCCAACATAATTTTGAATGGTGAAACACCCTCCATGTGAGTGGTAATGGGATTTATTTATAAGTGCTGGTGATATTTTTAAGCACTTTAAAATAGGAATAGCATTCAGGAGCCTAAGCGTGAGACTGTACGATCAAGTTCTGCATTGAAAGCCAGTGTTTCTGTCGGTCCTTCAATTTGTTCTTGTTGAGAAATGAAAGACTCCACATAGTGCAATATGCCATAAGAGACCCAGGCAGGAATGGGGTAAAGATGCTGATCATGGCTACAGCCCAGGAAGCAAGTTACAGGGTGGAAAGTGGGAAAGACTGATAATGAATAATGGTGCATGCATGCACACACACACACACCTCCTCCACCATCAACACACACACACACACACACACACACACACACACACACACACAGAGGCCTCCTGTTTGCTGAGCAACAACTCCCAAAGTGGGAAAGGATTAGGGGAAGCTGTCATCTTAACCTGTAATTTTTAGGTAAAAAAGTTCTGTTTTATCAATTTCTTTAGACATCATCAGTAATGTTTTTGAAATTTCTCTAAGTATATTTCAGAACCTGATGAACTGCCAACTTCTATCCTATGAAAATCTCTGCTTCATGAAATCTAACCCATCCGGTTACAACCAACACAATGTTTCTAGGATACAAGATTAAAAACAATGAAATCTTAGCAGCATATTTAACAACCAATTGGGGTCTTATTCGATACCTATATGATCAACTCAATGTACAGAAATCAGTTGCCAAGGTTTCAGAAAAACAATTTAAAAAAATTATCTGATTCTTAATATATAAGAACTGGTAAAGGGTATGACACATCAGTGGCACTTAATAAGGACTGGCAAATAGGTGAGTTTCATAGTGACAAGTGAGATGTCTAATACAAAAAGGCCTAATTATATCATTTGTATAAAAAATGCTGTAGACTTATTTGTAATTTTAGGTACATGTGATGACTGTATAAAGCAGCACATGACTCATCTAACATCAGTACTCACTGTCTGGGAGTTTGTTTCCCACAGTATCTTAAAAGTTGTCAGCAATAGAACAATCCAACCATCCTCTGCTTTTCAGTCACCGTGATGACCACTGAAAGGAACTCCATGTTCTGGAGTTCAGTCCTTTAAACCAGTAGCTCAAACTATTGCCTGCCTCAGTGGCATGGAAGTGAATCCGTTTCAGCTCAGAAAGACATGAGCTTGGCTCCTCATCTCTGTCTGTTTCCAAGGAGCAAGCTTAGACAAATACTTCTGATGCTGGGACTCTCATGTTAGGCAAATGAAGAGCTTCTTGCAGGTTGTTAGGATTGAGGTTAAGTTTATTAAGCATGCAAGTCCCATGTCTACCTACTGAAGGAGTGCAGGATGAGATGCCCCAAAATATGCCACTTTGGCATAAATATTATTTTGGGTTAAAAGTAATAAAAACCTAGCAGATGCATGAATAACTTTCTGCCTCCTCCAAGACTGCCTAAATTTACTTTGGAAAGGAGAGCCTGCAAAAGGAACAGAACTATTAACAGAGGCTCCCTTTTAAGAAAGGACATTATCTGCATAATAAAGCAAACTTGTCTTCCCCCCAACATCCTTTTTCACCTTCTTTAGTTTTCTCCCCTTTGTATACTCAGACCCCTACCCCTCTCTTTAACTCAGATAAACTGCAAGTTGCCTTACTGATCTTCGGACTTTCATTTCTATGCAGATTCCCCCTATATACATCTATTAAATCTGTTAATCTATGTAATGTCAATTTGATTCTAAGTCCCTTTAGCAGGACCATAGGGCAGAGGAAGGTCCTCCTCCCCAACACTAGAGGCACTAATGTTGAAAAGAACCACCTGTAGCCCTTCAAACAACTATCTAGCCTATTCTTTATTGTATCTTGTTTAGGATAAATGAAAGAAAATATAAACACATATTGTTGTAATGGCTCCTTTGAAAAGGTGATTTCAAGTCTAGTATCTACTCTTCATAATTAAAGTTCTTTCTAAGTTTATAGCAGTTCTCATTTTTAGGGGAGAACAAACTGTGGGTTTGACCTCTGAAATGATTCCAAGTGAGGCCTCAACAGTATCCTTTGCTGACCATTGAATTAATCTGCTATAAGCCTTTTCAAAGTTGCTAGGGGAAATATTTTTAAGTAAAAAGTAAACTAAGCAGCAAAATATAAACAAAGCTTTTTTTTCCCCTCAAAAACATTTTGGATTTACTTCTTTTTTAGGAACTAAAAAATAATGTAATATATATAATGAGGTAGCAAAACGTTATACTTTTTTAAAACTAAACTTTGTACACACAGATGTATTTGTATTACACTCATCTTATGTTTAAATTCTTCTCCCAAATGGAAATGTTCATCTTCACTGTGGCTTAAAGGTAGCATGAGGACTAAATTTTAGTCTCTAAAATTCTGAATTTACATAAAAGGAATACCTGCTAGTATTATTACTAGATCCTCCAATTATGCTACAACTTTTTTTCTTTTTTACAGCATCTATTGAAGATGTGGGCAAACTTTGCTCTCAATGTTGATCCTTTAGAGTGTAGTTTATTCATTATATCACTATAAATATAGCCTCCCATCAAACCCAGGCAGAGAGTTGTTAGGGAAGGAAGGGACTGAAAAGAAATCTAGTAACACTAAGAGACTAATATTATAATAACTGATCATCTGGAGTGCCATGAGAACTTTCCAAAATATCTCTTCACAGAACACCCAGAGGAAATTAAGTTCTCATCTTGCTTTGTAGGTAGAAATGAGTGATTCAATGTTTTATAACTGAATGTACTCATAGAAAATGACTGCTTAGCATTGCAACAATTATTATGAGATAAGCACTTGGAACCAGTGGAAAAACAAACAAGCATTTACTGTGAAGCATCATAGCTCTATCTAAAGTGTGTAGCCACATGGAAAAGTTTATAAATTTGGGATTTCAATATAATAAGTTCTCAAATAAATATACAGTTTTCAGACTACAAATATAGTCTACTTCTTTTGGAAAGTTTAAGTTCTTCCCAAAGTACAATCAAATATACTTCAATATGTTATAATATGTTTACAATACTTTAGAATGAATTTCTTTAAGGCAGTACAGGGAATTTGAAAATAATGACATATATTAATCCATTTATTACTTTACTTATTCAATCAATATTTATTAAGTAACTGGTAAGTTGTAAAGAAACGACTACTTAAAACCTGGCTAGTTGGAACAGTCATCTTTTTCTATAGAAACAGTGCTATGAAAATTACATCCCAATGAAAAGTTACATCCTCCTACTGAGTAGGAGTAGGACAGTTTCATCTCTACTTAAGCACCATAGGTTTCCAGAGGAAAATGTAATTGGAATTTCCAGCTTTAATGCAAGAAATGAATATGTTTCCAACAGAAGTAAATCTAAAATATGTAAGATTTTCATATATATAGACTTCAAGTACACATCTTCTGATTTATAATCAAATGACAGGGGAAAAAAAGATTTGAAGTCAGGACTCTCTTAGAAAATTCAAGCTATTCACTCTTGAAATACAAAGATGGAGAAAAGAAGATAGGATTCCTATATCTTATTGTTGCCTTTATTTCTATGTGAAAGAAGATACCTCTTTAGGTCAATTTCACCTTCAAGAAGAGAAAAGAACTGGAATGTTACTACTGAACACAAGAAGTCTGCAAGGTGTGGATGGTAGTCAAGAATTTCTGTCATATACTAAATCTAATCAGCTTCTTTTAATTTCAATTTTTCTACAAAATAGGTGTGAAAATTTTACCTACCAACTTTGAACTATTACCAGTATTAAACAATACATTATACATAAAGTGCTCAGCATAGTGCTTAATCATGGAACATACTCACTAAAGTTTAGGTGTTAATGTGTACTGTATTACTTTTTTGGCTGATAGTGATGTTCTGGAATTGCTTGATGGTGACGCACAACCTTGTAAATAAACTAAAAACCACTGAATTATACACTTTTAAATAGCAAATTTTATTTTATGTTAGATATTATCATGGATTATATGTGAGAAAAACAAAAAACAAAATAAGGTTTGCTATGATTATGTTTATTATAATACACATTAATAAATACAAAATATCTCGTACATAGAATAGAGATTTTCTGTCTTGAAATACTATGGCACAAAAGTCTATGAGAAAAGTTTGACATAGCTAATAGCTAGTGTAAGCTCGAAGTCTTTTAGTTATACCATAATGTAAAATAATAGTGGGTAAGGAAACAACAGGAAGGGTTAGAAAAATGGAGACATAAAAGATGATAAAGTTGAGTGGCATCTGGTAGGCTCAGTTGGTTAAGTGTCTGAGTCTTGATTTAGGCTCAGGTCATGATCTCACGGGTCATGAGTTAGAGCCCCATGTCAGACTCTGTGCTGACGGCATGGAGCCTGCTCAGGACTCTCTGTCCCCATCTCTCTTTGCCCCTCCCTCTCTCTCTCTCAAAAATGAATGAATAAACTTGAAAAAAAAAAAAAAGCTTAAATGATGATGAAGTTGATACGTTTTATAAATAATTGCTGAGATTTTGTGATGTAGGTGAATAAATACACATATATTTGGCTAAAAAAGTAGGCAATATTGAAGAGTGCAAAATAGGATATGACATAGCATCCAATCCAATTGAGCCATTTACTAGAGGAGTAGGTACTGGAAAGTTAGCAATTCAATCATCCCCAATTTTCATGAATTCAGATTTTGCCAGAGCCAAATTCTAACTTCTCCAAATACGGTAAATGAATGACTTGGATAAAGTAGATTGGTTCAGTATATTTCTTTTTTTTTTTTTTTCCTGATTAATCAATTGAAATTATAATGTGCATGATTCTTGAGATGAATTCAGTAAACTTTAATTCTTTTCTCTTCCCTCTTCTCCAATGTCTCCAGTGATGACTGCATCCATACTTCCAATGGATGGAACACGAAGAGGAACATGAGGACAGGGCTCAGGTTACTTGTTTCTATATAAGTTATTAATTAATCTATGTACTATATGGATATTTATTGAGTACCCTTTGTGTTCCAGATATCAGTAATATGTAGAATATCCCATAGTAGAACCAAGTTTTCTGATTTCTGGCCAGGGTCCATTCTACCTCCCCACAGTCCCCCTTGGGAGATAGAGAGGCTGCTCTTTATTTAAATGGCTTTAATTGAGGCCAAAAAATTACAAGGAAAGAAAATTCATGAAAGTGTTTTATTCTTTTACACATATTACTATACCTGGATATTACATAAAGGAGGCTAAATTCTTTAATACCTTTCAAACTTTGAAGGAAAATAAAAGGCTCTCTTATTCAGTCTACATAGAAAGTGTGAACTAAGCTGGGAGAAACATAACTCAATAAAGTCTAATACTTCAAGAGTAGAACCAGCATACTTTTGGCAGTGTGAGCTATTGACCTTCTACTTCAAAAATAAATGAAATGTAAAGATGTTGAAAAAATATTTCAAATTAAAAGCAATTGATGAAATAGTCCATTATTTAGATCGATCTCTCTCATTTTTTTACATGACAGAGTATGCCAGCACATGAGAAGAGTGAAGAAAAATAGTTACAAGTTAAAGAAATTGCTCAGTTGTCTTAGTTGGAAATTCAAGAACAGTTCAAAACTATGTTTCTGATTAAAACTAGGTATATGTACCTAATATAGCAGAGTTGTCATCCTTAATATCTTTTATTTCACTCTTTAAAAACAGCTTATCATTTTCTTGGTTTGAAAAAATTTAGGGTTGGTCTATAAAACTGTGTTAAAATCTAACTCAGTTGACATATAATTTAGTCCTTATTCATTCTAGTAGCAAAAACTTAAGAACATTTGGAGTACTCTAGAATAGTATGTTCACCAAGGACTTTAGGCATTTGGGACAAAATCTGGAGTAGTAAATCTTTTAAATCTCTGGGGGAAATTAAGCCATGACATAAGATATTAAAAACTTAATTTTGATTGTTTTTAGTCAGCTCTTTCAGCACATAGGAAGTACCAAACTATTCACAAGCAGCTTAAAGATTAAAGTATACATGTGAATCAAAACCCATCCAGCAAGAACTAGACTATCCCAAATAAATGACAAAAATTATAGAAAATAGGCTATGTAATAATGCATTTAATTGATTCTAAGATGCAAAGTTTTTTTCACATGTTAACAACCCTGAAATAGAGTGGCATGTTTGCAATCAATGGTCTCTTTTAATAGTATTTTTCTTTCTTAGTGGAATATAAAATTCTACTACATCATACATTTGCCATGTTGTATCCTACAATAATATGCATAATAATATGTTTCTTACACAAATATATACAAAAGTAAAATAAAGAAGTATGTATACACACACACACACACACACACACACACACACACACACACACACACACATTTCCCCTAAAACTAATTGTCCAGAGAAAAATGTTACCCATTTTCATTTCCGACATTAGTCAATACTGTCATATACTGCTTCTATAATCATGTTTGGTTTATGCAAAACAAGAGACAGAAGAGTTTGATTTCCTAATGGAAAAAACTCAATGAACTATAACAAAAATGCATAAAGCATGAAAAACTATGTACAAACTGGGCTGAAATTTAGGATTAATAGGACATATTTAGACACTTTTATTAATTACTGCATAGTTTGAAAGAATCTTTTAACTTCTCTCTTTCATAAAATGCAAGTAATTATTTTTGTCTCTCTGGCAAGATTGTGATGTCCCAATAGTAAAAGGAAAATTATTTGAAAGAGTTTCATTGAGAAGAGTTAATTATTGTAGGTACTATATTTAAAATATATCCCTCTACTGACCAAGTCAGTACTGAAGTGTTCAGTACCAGAAATTGATTTTGAAATTGAATGCAAATAGCATTGTAAGTGGAGACGGAAAGTAGACCTTCCAAATTCAATGGTGAACGTTTCTTCCTAAAATAGAAGCTTAAAATATTTGTGCATTTTGATGGGTTATCATAAGGTCTTACAGCCCAAATGTTTTCCAGTTCTTTTAAAATAGTTATGGTTTGGAATGTCAAGTATATGTCAATCAGAAGATAGATGTTTACCAAAATAATTATTTTTAGAGTAACTGATTTGTAGGCTTTCTAGGAATAATCAGAAAGCAGGGTCATTTATTATTAAGACTGCTACAGATTATGATCATATATCCATATTTTCTTCATGAAAGAGAATACTTATCTCTCATTTCCTTAGAGAGGCAGGGAAGGCATCCAGCTTACTCAAAAGTAATGTCATCATTAAAGAACAAGTTCAAAAGAAGTTGGTTAGCAGAGCCTACCTTTTTTATCCACACTGGAAGTTATTAACTGATCCTTTAAAAGGCCACTCCTAATAACCTTAGCTTCAGAGTAATGTATGGTTTGTAATGTATGTAATGCATGGTTGTATGGGTCTACATCTCCTAGGTTCTTTATGAGATGATAAATTTCGGCTTACACTTGATTCCTGCCCACAGAGTCAAAGACCAAGGCAATGCTGTTAAAGACACAAACATCTAATCAATACTGTACTTCCCTACAATGTGGTAAAGATGAAGTAGAGCCTAAGGGAATCTGTCTCCCACCTATACCTCATATAAAACATTGACATAGGAAGCAGTGGCTTGCTTATGTCAAGGAAAAAATCAGGATATATGTCTGAATAAAATGTCTATTTGGATATAAAGTTGTTTTTCTGTTTTCATTATCATTGGGTGAGTTTTAGGTATTATACACGCAAGCTTTTGAATTCTGAAAAGGTGAGGGCCTGTACTTGACAGGGAATTGTAAGCCAATCTGTTAATTACAAAACCACCCTAGGCACTTCTCAGAAAGCATCACTGAAATCTTTTTCTGCTAAGAAAATATGCAATTGGCTTCAGTCACATAATATTATTATCAAAGATATTTATAATCAGAGATTTAGAAAGCATTGCTATTTGTCAAAAAGTGCCCTATGAAAGCTGTAAATTTTAAAGATTATTTAAAATGTATTTCTCTAAAGCTTCCAGACTTGTGAGATTGGCTGACTTGGTTTTAACATGTTACTCCTTCCACCTTTGTGTTTATCCATCTTTGAATTTACCCTACTTCTATTTATCTTATTTTATTATTTTTAAATGTTTGTTTGTTTATTCGTTTATTTATTTAAGAGGGAGAGAGAGCATGTGTGCACACTAGCATGGGAGAAGGGCAGAGAGAGGGGGAGGCAGAGGATATGAAGTGGGCTCTGTGCTCACAGCAGAGAGCCTGATGCAAGGCTTGAACTCACAAACTGGGAGATCATGACCTGAGCTGAAGTCGGACATTTAATTAACTGACCCCTGTATTTATCATATTTTTTTAAAGTTTTCCTTCTTTTCTTATATATTAATATTTTTAGTAAATTTCAACCCCTATGAGACTTATTATGATGGTTATAGTATAAAATTACTCACAAAGCAGAGACACTGGATGTTGAGTGAGAATAGCAGAAGGTCCTTAACATAAATGTGATGTGATTTTCCCAATTCTCAGCACTGATTTGAGACAAGGGATTTGAAAATCAATCTCACGCCTTTTCTTTCTTAAACAATCATTTGTGACTTAACACTAATCCTATCAGAGACCATAGAGAGCAAAAATAAAATCACTAAAAAAATGATAGTTCATTTTCTTCTGAAACAGGGCAGGATAATTGTCCAGAGAAACATATTATATCATTTCCCATTTCTGACATCAGTCACTTCTGTCACATGGAGACCCACCATATCTATAATCATATTTGGTTTATGTAAAACATGATGCTGTAGAGCTTGACTTCTCAACAGGAATTTCAGTAAGAAATTAAAATAATGGCTTGCATGGCAAAAGACTGCTGTGATGACAGTAAGCTAATTTTCCAGGCCTGAGAATTTCAAAAAATGTTTTGACAACCAACAGTGAAAAGCTTTCATCCTTATTTCACTCTTACACCAAGTGCCAGGTTTTTATGCATTTGTTATCATGGACTTCTTCAAATGCAAGGATATTAGCATTACTGATTTGTTTTCCATTATCACATAAAGGCTCCCTACACTTTAGAGTGTCCTATAGACTGGTTTAAGATTCATTACAATAGCAATAAACTTCAGAGAAGAGTATTTTAAGCCTTAAGGTGTCAGCATAGAAATTTGAAGAAAACAGAAAACTATGCACAATCTACAAAGAGGAAAGAGGCGTAGGTAAGATATTCTGTCATTTTGCTGGTTCTAAACAAAATCGTGTATGAAGTCTCATACTGACACTTCAAATAGTAGAGGAATGCTTTCACTTTAATGGATTTAGCTTGATATATTCTCTTTCTTTTTGCAGTGCTAAATCTGCAAAACACAGTAAAATATAAGGTAAAAGTGTGCCTACCCCACAGATGGAACATAATAGAGTATTTCAATATTTTATCCTAGAGTCTGGAAATGTCTGTCAGGAATCTATAATTGTGCCATATTTTACTTCAGAAGCCACGAATGAATAATCCACATCATACCTGCATGTCACCTCTGGTGATACTTGCAATGCAACATTAGAAAAAAATAGATCAGCCATACTGACATGAATACAGTCTTACCCTTCTCATTACTCATGATCACCCACTGCAGTTCAATACAGAAAAGTAGCCAGTGATTTCTTCTCTACACACAAGATTGCAAGAACAGCATGACATCCGGACAAGAATGAAAACTGAGTTTATATGCATAGATTTTATTAATCTAATGCATAAAACATAAAAGTGTTGATCTGGAACATTTTAAAACCAAATTGACAGCAATTCTGTGTTGTGTGGTAATTAGCCATAATTAGTCAGCAGTTCACATGAGTTACTGTAAAGGCATTATTTTTATACAACCAAAATGTGTCTCCCACATTAATTAAAAAAATGTATAGATTTATGTATTATGATCGTAGATAGGATTTTTAATAGCCATCGTCCTCATCTACACATATCTCTGACATTTGAACATATTAAAGCACAAAAGTCAGGCATGCTTCTTCTTATCCAGTAGTCAGTGATTCTCTTCCCAAAGTGCCCAGTCTCTCATGTTTACTGTTGCCATGCCTGAAGTCATATTATCTGTCTCATCTTATGTGCCTTGTGTACCTCCATTGCCCTTACATATACACCAAGGGGACCTTGAACTGATGTGGGAAACAAGGGATAAAATTAAATTCCCTAACTACTTGTAGCCCATCGACAAGTCCTTGAAATAGGCACAGTGACCTTCTTCTAGGAATTCACCTGCCTTGATGTTGACACTTTGCTAAGGGCAAAAGGCAGTCTTAGCTTGACATTATCCCGACCTCCAGGATCTTATAAGTCTTCTTTAACTTATAAAAATTCCTTTGGAAATTTCCCTTATCTCTACCCCCCAAGATATATGTTAGCAATCATCCTCTAAGCATATAACCCACTGATACACATCTGGAGGGTCTCATTGCTCAGGTTTTACTGGACAATAATAAATGACATTTTCCTCACAATAGCTAGCCCCCTCAAGGTCCTAGAAACATTGTTTCCAAAATTCCTTAGAGACTTACACTATCTCTAACCTCCTCCCAACTTGAAAGTATATAATCAATTGCTTCTCACAATCCCAGTGCAGTTGTTTCTGTCCATGGGTCCTATTCCCATGCTTCAATAAAACCACCCACCTTTTGCATTGAATACATCTCGAGACTTCTTTCCTGACTGTTTGCTACGAACCCTAACATTTCCACATCAGAACTGTAATGGACGTTCAGTAAGCTTATAGCAGTAGAGCTGCAGACTGACCATTCTGATCACTTAACAGCACAAACATATTGAACAATGGAGGAATATCATACAAGCAATAATGTCACCTCTTCTAGGCTACACTACTGGATTTGGGTACTGGTCAAACACAGGGCGACAGGAAAAGTTATTAAGACATAGATTGTTGTATCAGTTGTCTGACACATCTCTTTTATCACTATTACTGAATTCAAAAAGCAGCTCACGTGATGAAAAGCATTCCCCATACATCACCCCTTTTCTCTGACTGAAAACAGCTGTTAATGAAAAGTGTTTTTTGTTTTTTGTTTGGGCACACACTGTCACATCTCAGTATTAACAGGTGGCAGTGTCTTCCTGTGTCACACCTTTGTCAGCCTTGCAGAGGGAAAGGGTAGAACAGTTTTGTTCTAGGAGAAAGACTCTGATCACTTTAAGAAGCTTTTCTCCTTTGGCTGGTTTATATGTTCTACATTTAAACCCTCAGAATATCCAAGAACTGAGTTATTATCCCAACTTTACGGATGGAAAAACTGCACATTAAAAGGTAAATAACTTATGCAAAGGCACACAGGCAGTAAGCTGCAGTACTGGGATTTAAAAACTGTACTATGATTATATAGTTAAAGATCAGTGATTTTCCACTTCACTATTTCAGCACTCACTACAGTATCTTACTCATTCTTTTTCAGATTAAAAAAATGGAGTAAGGAAGTCAAATTTTATAGGCAGCAAAAGCCACTGAGCTAGATACTCTCTTTCAATGTGATCATATACTAGAACATTTAAAACTATGTTAAGGTGTGTAAACAAATGGTATCAATGTCATAATTTCTTTAATGCATGCTTTTACTCTTGATTTCCGTAGATAGTTCATTGAGGCTCATAGTTTTCATTATGATTTTAATGTCAGGACTATATTTTGAAAGACAGTATAATTATACTTGTTAAGTATAATTGTGATTCAAAGTCAGAATTATTTCCTGGGTTCAAATTCCAGAGCAGCTAACATAAAAGTAATGTGAACTTCAGCAAATTTCTCTGTGCCTCAGTTTTCTCATCTGAAAAATAGGAATAAAAGTCATATCCTACAATACAATTGGTAGAAGTTAAATAACTTAATATATGTTAATCCCCCAATTTATAGCAAATACTATTTCAGTGTTTGCTGTTATTATTTTTAAATTTTGTAAAATTTGCAATAACATGGTTAAATGATTTGAGGTTTCTGGCCATGCTCCCTAGAAACAAATAAAACTTTGCTGGATTTATTTATTTATTAAAAAAGTTTCTTAAGGGGCTCCTGGGTGGCTCAGTCAGCTAAGTGTCCAACTTCAGCTCAGGTCATGATCTCATGGTTCATGAGTTCAAGTCCCAAGTCAGACCCTGTGCTGACAGTCAGAGCCTGTAGCCTGCTTCAGAGTCTGTCTCCCTCTCTCTCTTTCCCTCCCCCACTCACACTCTGTCTCTCTCTGTCTCTCAAAAATAAACATTACAAAAAAATTAAAAAAAAACCTTTTAATGTTTATTTGTCATCAGAGAAAAGGAGAGAGAGTAAACAGTGTGGGGACAGAGAGAGATGGAGGGAGAGGGAATCTCAAGCAGGCTTCACACTTTCAGCACAGATGAGGGGCTTGAACCCATGAACCATGAGACCATGATCTGAGCCAAAATCAAGAGTCCGGTTTCCAGGCACCCCTGAAAATTTTTTGTTGTTGGAGGCTTTATTTCATATCTTTTGTAATGCCCATTTGACAAGCTCCCCTAAGCAAATGAGGTAATAACTGCAAAGGCCAAATTACTATTGTCTCACAGTCCTTAGAGTTCTGTGCTTGTCTTACTTAGTATGCTGAGGCTTCTCTTTTTGGCAATAAAAGATCATGGAACTGGGACAATTTGTCATGCAATGTCTAAAACATGCCAAGGTTACTGATTCCTGGTTTTTAAAACAAGAATGGGTAGAATTAGGATTAAAAAGAGAGATTTGAAAGCCTCTTCACTAGAAGGAAGGTATTGTGGGTAAATTAGTATAGTACATACTACGTGCTCCATAATCTACTGATGCACACTGGCATACTGAAGGAACTGAGAATTCATCCAGGATATAAACATGTACAACTTTCCTTAAAGTCAGCTTTTCCCAAATTTATGTGTGTGTTGTGTGTGGGTTTATGTGTGTGTAAGCTTTAACCAACAATATTTATTAACTTCTCTTTAGAAGGACACACTTTGGGAAATGTTCCTCAGTTTAGATTTAATTCTACAATCAGACAGATGGGTTTTCCTGAGGAATGAAGTAGAAAATGATAAACAACAACAAACTGAGAATTTGCTTAGTCCACAGCATTTCACTAAACTAACCTTTCATGTAGTCCTCTCACTAAGTATTCATAAGAACGCAGGGGCGCCTGGGTGGCTCAGTTGGCTAAGCGTCCGACTTCGGCTCAGGTCATGATCTCACAGCCCGTGAGTTCGAGCCCCGCATCAGGCTCTGGGCTGATGGCTCAGAGCCTGGAGCCTGCTTCCGATTCTGTGTCTCCCTCTCTCTCTGCCCCTCCCCCATTCATGCTCTGTCTCTCTCTGTCTCAAAAATAAATAAACGTTAAAAAAAAAAATTAAAAAAAAAAAAAAGAACGCAAAGTGTAGGTACCATCATTATTCTCAGTTCAGAGATGAAACAATTAAGAATAGAATATGGGGCACCTGGGTGGCGCAGTCGGTTAAGCGTCCGACTTCAGCCAGGTCACAATCTCGCGGTCCGTGAGTTCAAGCCCCGCGTCAGGCTCTGGGCTGATGGCTCAGAGCCTGGAGCCTGTTTCCGATTCTGTGTCTCCCTCTCTCTCTGCCCCTCCCCCGTTCCTGCTCTGTCTCTCTCTGTCCCAAAAATAAATAAACGTTGAAAAAAAAAATTTAAGAATAGAATATATAAGTATCTGTCTTAAGGTCAAATGGCTAGTAAGAAGTAGAATTTAACTTATGCTGTCTAGCTGTAAAGCCTATATTCTCAGCTCTGAGCTTTATTACTTCCTGAGGTAGGGAAGACAAGTGGTATAAGAAGTGGTTTGCAGAACCGGACATTCAGGAATGCATTCAGGAGAAGGATGATCTCAGAGCTGGCTATCTGCAAGGAACTCAGGAAACATCGGGTGTGGAGTCATAGAAAGGAAGGGTGTCATCGATTTTTAAAACTCTGAGACTCCCTTTGTTATTATTTGTAGTTTTAATACTAGGGAGAAACAGAAATTAAAAAAAAAAACAACAACTAAAAACATGTATAGCTTTAAGTAGTAGCACACAGGGAGGGAAAAAAAAGGAATAGATATATATTGAGTGCCTAAGTGCATCCTAATTGCTGTGCATCTGCTCATCACTGGCATGAATTACCTTTCTCTTTACCCCATAATCTACAAAGTAGGAATAATCTTGCTTACTTTGTATAAGAGGAAGTAGAGGCTGAAAATTATTAGGCCACTTGCCCATGAGTCAAATAATAAGGAAGAAACAGAGGTGGCTTTGAAATTCAGAAGGATTGATTGAAAAATTTCCCCTAAAACAATGTGCAAAAGTGGAGCATGTAGGAGACCATTTTGACTCATGAGTGAGAACAATGCTAAGAAGCAGAGTGTCAGCAGCCTACAAAGGAAGTAAAAGTGGATTTCCTACTAGATTGGCTGAAAGTAAAGAACAGGGATGTGAAAAACACTTATGTGAAGAAGAAGAAAAGACTCCCTTTCAGCAGGTAAAATGCAAAAAGGCACCCAATCTGTAGAGACAGATTACAATATGGCACTCCTTTCCAATAGCTGATGCAGCATCATCCCAGGATGCACTGCCTGGCGTGCTGAGCATAGCTGGTATCTCAGCTTTCCTCCTCTCCTAGATGCCTTTGAACAGTGTACAACCTGAACAACCATAGGAAGTATCCCTGGGCATGGGGACCCAACATAATATTGACATGTGAACACCAAGCTTTAACCATAGAAAAACCAGCTTCCATGATATACTTCTTGCCTTTATTTCATATCATATAGCTAGCTTCTTACTGAAGATGTTTTGCACAACTCCTACTACTTTCTCCTGTATAGCATATTTTAAGGTTGTGAGCAACCACATGAAAATACAAGTTAATATTATAATGGGGAACTTATCGTGCAATGGAAAAATGACCTTAAGTGCACTTTGTAAAAGTTATTTAAAATCATGAATCCTGGCCACAGCTGCAGTGTATTAGAGACTACACATTACACCTGTAAATAATAAGCAAATCCATTCTGGGGATATTGTAGGTGCTATGAGAGACAACTTTGGAAGCATATATTTGAAGAAGCACTGCCAGTACCCTAGCTGCAAGGAAAGCAGGTCACGTGTCACTTAACCGGCCATACACCTGCTACATTTTATAGCTGTGCTAAAAAGAAGCACCTTTGAAATTTATATCACAGTGTTAATTAATCGTACATTTATTGAATTTGAACCATTCTTTTTAATAAATACACGTGCATAGAACAACTTATTTTATAGTCATGTTAAATCAGTTGTTTCCTCTAGTTTAATTACATGACAAGTTTGTTTTTTATGTCTTATAAAATGTTCAGTCTTTCTCTTTCTCTAATTTCTATAATACTCATTATTTTCTGAAACTTACACTGGATCAAACTATTTCATCTAAAATTTGCCATAGATCCTTCAATATATTCTGCTGCCTGGGGTATTAAATTTGATGAAACATTCCTCGTGAGTAGAAAATAAAAACAACTGTAAACAAAGATCAGATGCCAAAATCTTCAGATTACTGCTAGAAGGGTATCAATATAAACAGAATACTGAGTTTATTATTAATTAAGAATCCCTAGAACTAATCTCAATATTATTGTAATGCTTACTAAATCAGACACAAAACAATTCACAATAGCTAGCTACCCTTCTCTGATGGTTCATTACCATAATTATTTATACTAATAAAATTTTAATAAAATACTAGTAAAATCCATAACTTATGTACAATTTTATCCTCAAGATTTCAGCTGTTCTCATAGATGTTTTCTGTGAGATATATAGGTGGTATCAGTAGTAGTAATAGCCATCAGTAGCTACTACTTCAGTTTGACATACGTTCCGTTTATTCAGTAAGTGTTCCAAAATGAGTTTAAAGAAAAAAAATACCTTGTTAAAAAAAGGCATGAAAATATCATAGAGAAGATATAAGACTCATTTTCTAGTCAAATTCTTATAAAGGAGAAACAACTCATAACGTAAATCATTGTTTGCCGATAATTTACTCCAAACATTTCCTATCCTTTGTAATAATAATTACACATGCATTTCTTCATGCATTCCTTCAATGGTCTTTCTTAAAATATGCACTTTGTGGGGCGCCTGGGTGACTCAGTCAGTTAAGCGGCCGACTTAGGCTCAGGTCATGATCTCGCGGTCTGTGAGTTCGAGTCCCGCGTCAGGCTCTGTGCTGACAGCTCAGAGCCTGGAGCCTGTTTCAGATTCTGTGTCTCCCTCTCTCTGACCCTCCCCCATTCATGCTCTGTCTCTCTCTGTCTCAAAAATAAATAAACGTTAAATTTTTTTTTAAATATGCACTTTATTCCAGATGTCAAGAATAAGAGTGGAACCTGATCTCTAGAACCCAATGAAAAAAAAATTAGAATTCAGTAATGTAAATAACATGATAAAGAGATTGCCAAGTATTGGAGGAATATGCAAACCTATTATAGATGAGGGAGAAGAAAAAGGATGAATAAGAAGCATCTTAGACTGATTTTCAAAGAATTTTCATTTACCCAGCACTAATATCTGCACATGCTTTTAGTTACTTTATATAGCTGTCTTTTTTATTTTATGTAAAGCTAGAACTGCTTCTTCATAAATATCTGTACATTTCCTGATTGCTACAATTTTCTTCCCTAAAACCAGGAAATATGATACACATTGTCAGGATTATTGCCATTGGATTATAATGCTTATTTTAAGCCAAATTTTAATATGTATAAATATATTAAGAGCATTGTAGTGAGATGAGCTTAAAAGTAAATAAATGAACAAAAACATGGCACCATTAGCAAAAAATAGTACCGAAAGCTCACCTCAAATTCTGGATCAAAATGGAAACTACCCAAGTGCCTCACTGCACACTATCATCCCCTTAAAGCCCTCATTGTTACATGGATGTGTTTTTGTTTTATGCATTATTCTGAGACATGCAAGGGGAAGGTTTAAGGGGTCCACTGTCCCGCCCTGATTCTTCCCTAACACTGATTCTAATGAATCTTTGCTGCCTTCTCCCCAGTGGAACTCTGGAGTCCTAGGGAAGCTAATTCTTACTTTGAAATAGAATCAGGATTGGCCCACCCCTCTTCCACATGGCAATTTATCACATTTTTGCTGGGTGTTCTTAAGAATTTAGATAAATTAAAAGTGGAATTATAGAAACTAATATAATAGTATATATTAATTAACTGGAATTAAAGTGAAAACTTAAAAATAAGTAGAATTCTATAATTTCATGGCTACTTTATTTTTTTTTTAATTTTTTTTTTCAACGTTTATTTATTTATTTCTGGGACAGAGAGAGACAGAGCATGAACGGGGGAGGGGCAGAGAGAGAGGGAGACACAGAATCGGAAACAGGCTCCAGGCTCTGAGCCATCAGCCCAGAGCCTGACGCGGGGCTCGAACTCACGGACCGCGAGATCGTGACCTGGCTGAAGTCGGACGCTTAACCGACTGCGCCACCCAGGCGCCCCAATACTTTAAAAATATCTATTGCAGCTCCCTACACAGGTGCTTGTGCACACACACACACACACACACACACACTGGAGATCTATAATAAAAAAGTCATGAATTTTATATAGTATATAACAATTATAAATCCCATGCAATGTTATTTAAGCAACTCATTATAGCCAGAAGTAATAAAATAACTACAAAATTATTAAAATAAAAGTATTAAATATCAATTTATTAAAATAATTATAGTTTGTAATAGAGTTATATATACATCATTTTATAAATACAAATTTATTATAATTAATTAATTAGTAAATTTTAAATTTGAGATAGAGACAGCAAACATGGGAGAGGGGCAGAGGGAGACAGAGAATCTTAAGCAGGCTGCACACTCAGCACAGAGCCCCATGCGAGGCTCCATCCCATGACCCTGGGATCTGAGTTGAAATCAAGAGTTGGATGCTCAACCAACTGAGCCACCCAGGCACCTTGATATGGATTTTTAATTAATATTTTCTTTTTTCTCACGTTCCTCATTTATTTATCTGCTTTATATATTCATTTATTTTTGTTTATTTATTTTTGAGAGACAGAGAGCACAAGCAGAGCAGGGGCATAAAGAAGGGACAGAGGACAGAGGATCAACAGCGGGCTCTGTGCTGACAGCAGCAAGTCTGTGTGGGGCTTGAACCCACCCACAAAATACAAGATCATGACTTGAGCTCAAGTGGGATGCTCAACCACTCGAGCCACCCAGGGTGTCCCTATCTGTTATATATTTTTAAGTAACATTAAGTTATACAATAGGATTTTTAAAGTACAGTGTAATGATTTAACATACATATACAGCATGAAATGATTACCACAGTCAAGTTAATTAACACATCCATCACCCCACATACTTACCATTCTTTGTGTGTGGTAAGAATACTTAAGATCTACTGCCTTTCATATGCCATTTAAAAGTTATTTAATAACAAAATTGTTGATCCTTGTCTTCCAGTTTGTCTATTTATCCAAAATCATTACTTTTTTTAATGTTTACTTTGAGAGAGAGAGAGAGAGAGAGAGAGAGAGAGAGCATGTAAGCAGGGGAGAGGGAGACAGAGGATCTGTGCTGACAGCAGAGAGCCGGATGCAGGGCTCAAATCCACAAAGCATGAGATCATGACCTGAGCCAAAATCAGCTGTTTAACCAACTGAGCCACCCAGACACTCCCAAAAATCATTATTTTTAACTTAATACAATAAAATGTTGAAAATTATTTGTTCAAAAAAAATTTAATCCAATGTGTACAGGGAATCATTCAATGCCTTTTTTTTTTTTTTTCATTCAAAATCTTTAAGAAACAGAAGAATTATACTTGGCATAGATTATGATTCCTGCTTTAATCTTTTGTCTCATTTCTTGCAACATGTTTCAGCCATACTTGGCACCTGCATCATGCATTCCAACTTTTTAATATCTGCAAACTCTCGGCCGTCAGAACACATTCCTTCCCTTCTGTATCTGGAAAACTTCTCTTAATCATGTTTCAATTATCAGTTCAATTAGTTCCCCTTTGAAATACCTTTCCTTAACCAGTCTCTCTTCTGTGTTCCTTAGTGCCTGGAGAATAACTGAAATAGCACTACACATATCACTTTAATATGAAGGTTTCTTCTACTCTCCATTGGACTGAGGAGTCGTTGAGGATGGTGTTTTTGTTTGTTTGTTTGAATATTTCTTTTTTTTTTTCTCTAATGCCTAGCAAAGTACTCTATACATTAGGCAATAAGATAACCTTGACAGAGTAATATTAGTCAATGGCCTGTATTTTGAAAACTACATTACAATTAACCATAAAGTGAACATTAATATATATTATTGAAGCATGTTGTTAACTACCTGGTTCATTTTACTCTACAGGTCTGATAATGGCTGCAACACATTTTCAAACTAGATTAGCTAGACAGCTAGACAAAAGTTAAATGGAAGGAAGAATGTCATTTCTTCAGGGGAAGCGTATATGGCAAGAAATGCATGGGATTAAAGGGCAAGAAACCAAGAGTCTTGCCTCTCCCCTTTTACCTACACTTCATATGCCTTTCTGTTTCTTCATCTGTACACAATGTAGGTAACCTACACAACTCTTCAAAATTTTTGCAGTTCTATTATCCTGATAATTAGTAATTTGCTCATCGTTTTACTCTCTGCTAACCTGCCTTTGGCCAGCTTGCTACTTTCTAAACCTTAAGGTGTTTTTATTTTTAAAGATTTATTTATTTAGGTGATCTCTTAAACCCAAAGTGGGGCTCAAACTCACGAACCTGAGATCAAGAGTCACACGCTCTCCTCACTCAGCCAGCCAGTTGCCCCTAAACCTTAAGTTGTTAATTTCAAAGATATATGAACATATTTGTTATTAACATGTTAGTCACAGAGTTATTATCTCATATGAGAAGCTCCTAAAATATTTGCCAATATTTTCATAACAAAAACAGTACAGCAGACAGCAAAGTGTGGTTACTCAGGGCCCTAATGTGATGGATGCACCACTATTTTATGATGTCACCACATAAGCACATCTCAGGATTCCTGACGGCAGGAAAAGGGAGAAAGAAACTCATACACTCCATCTTAAATACTATTACCTGAAAATGGTACACAGCACTTCCACTCACATTTTATTGGTCAGAATAAGTCTCATAGACACTAAATACCTATAAGAAGGTGAGTGCTCAGAAGAAAAAGGAATCTTGGTTTATCAGATATTCTTAAAAAAAAATAGCTTTTGTAACCTGCTCCCTCCTCCTCTAACCTTATATGTGCAGGAAATTAGGTTGATTCCCATTTTCCAAAAACATAATACAATGCTCTAAGTTCTCCTTGAAGTGAAATTTTGAGGGCAAAGCTAATCCACACTTATTTTAGTTTTTTTTTAAAGATTTTATGTTTTCAAGTAATCTCTACCCTTAATGTGGAGCTCGAACTCACAACCCTGAGATAAAGAGTCACATGCTTGGGGTGCCTGGGTGGCTCAGCTGGTTGAGCTTCTGACTCTTGACTTTGGCTCTGGTCATGATCCCACAGTTGTGGGCTTGAGTCCTGCATGAGGCTCTGCACTGAGCTTGGACCTGCTTAGGATTCTCTCTCTCTCTCCTCTCTCTCTCTCTCTCTTTCTATCTCTCTCTCTCACCCTCTGCCGCTCTCCCAGAGTTGGGTGCGTGTTCTCTCTCTCTCTCTCTCTCTCTCTCTTTCAAAAAACACCACCACCACCACCATCACCACCAAAACTTAAAAGAAAAAAAAAAGAGTTGCATGCCCTACTGACTGAGTCAGACACGGGCCCCAAAGATAATCCACATTTTTTTTTTTCACTAATACTGTTTAGTTGGCTTACAGAAAGTTATCAATTTGATAACTTATTGGCCACAATGATGGTTGTAATCTACCTACTATAGATAAAAAGTCAATCTATTAACTCAGAAGTTGTGGATCCCAGGCAGAATATGTTATTTTTGCTGATTAGTGCATAGAGAACTCTAGTAACACAAAGAAAAGAATAATTTACCAAGCTATGAATGTGCTATAGTATGTTACAAAACAACAACAACAAACTTTATTTCTGCCTAACATAATCAGTGAAGTTTCAATAGGTATTTAAAGTATGAGAGGACAACCCAAATGATAAAAATAACATGATCAAAGGGTCAGTGGCAAGAAAGTTCAAGGTGTATTTAGAAAAGACTAGTCGGCCAGTTGTAATAAAATGAAAGTTTTGGCTTTATTTGTTAAATATTTTTTTTCTTTTTGTAAAGATTTTTATTGTATTTTTAATTCAAAAAAAATGTTTATTTTTGAGAAAGAGAGGGAGACTATGTGCAAGAGGGGGAGGGGCAGAGAGAGAAGGGGACAGAGGATCTGAAACAGACTATGCATGACAGCAGAGAGCTCACTCAACCCAGGGCTTGAACTCACAAACCATGAGATAATGACCTAAGCCGAAGTCGGACGCTTAACCGACTGTGCCACCCAGGCACACCTTTAAGATTTTATTTTTAAGTAATCTCTATACCCAATGTGGGACTTCCTTATAACCCTGAAATAAAGAGTCACCTGCTCTACCAACTGAGTCAGTGAGGTGCCTCTATGTTGTTGTGTGTTATACATGCTGGAAAATAAGCAGGAAGAAGAACATTAGGCCAGAATATAGAGGAATTTGAATGCCAGCTATTAGATATAAAAAGTCTATATATTCAACAGAAAATTTAGGCAGTGACATGAAGAAAAGGCAAGGAGAACGGAAACTATAGCAAAAGTTTGGAATTGATGTCACAAGGGACAGAATTTTAGTAGTGAGTTTGACAGAAAAGGAAAACAATGCAAGAGCCATTGTGATGGATAAGCTCTGTTTTCTTTTCTTTTCTTTTTTTCAATTTGAGAGAGAGAGAGAGAGAAGGGGGAAGGGAGAGAAAGAGAATCTTAAGCAGGCTCCATGCCCAGGGTGGAGCTTGACATGAGGCTCAATCCCATAACTCCAGAATCATGACCCAAGCCGAAATCTAGAGCCAGATGCTTGACTAACAGAGTCACCCAGGCACCCAGATCAATAAGCTCTAAAATGACTGGATGTGGGGGTGAGGAAGATATCAAAAATGATATTAAAGGGTGGAGACTGAAGAACTAGAAAATATTCTGAAGATTAACTAAAATATATATTAGAGAAATGTGGCTTTTAGAGAAGAGTGTATAAATTTTTTAAAACTTTAAAATTAATGGGATAATGAAACTAAAATAGACCTGGCACATAAGAATGGAAAAGGAAATAAATACTGGTATTTATTTTGAATGTGAGACCTCATGTGTACAAATGGATGGCACTCTCTAAGGAAAAAAAAAAAAAAAAAAGAAAAAAGAAAAAGAAAGTATAGTACCAAAACAAAAGAAGGCTGATAAAGGCCCACGATTGATGGATGTGCAAAAGAGAAGACAACAAAAGTGAGAAACTGTCAAACCAGAGTGCGAATTTTATTAGTCATAAAGATTCTTCTGCATGAGGGGGAACTGTTTGGTTTTGGTTTTTATTTTCACATGGGCCATTTCTGTTGTCACATATGTTTAGAAAGAGAAAACTTGTCACTGTAATGACCAAGGTGTATAGGTTAACTCTGCCATTAAATTTGAACAAGTTTATGCTCCTTTCTTAACCAATGTCCTCATCTGCCCAACAAGAGTAACATCAACTTAATTTTATTTGTTGTAAGGATACACAAAATAAAATACACAATAGTATCTGACATCATTCCTAGCAAAAAGAAACCTTCAGTAAATATAAGTTGAATGCAGATTCATGGATTTTTAACCTATTCAACTACACAGTATCTGGTAAATCACATATATGCAGTATGTGCTCAGTAAACATTTGTTGCATTCACGACTGGAAAAAGATAAACTTTAGAACTGGAAGGTAAATTGCAATCCATCCTGGATTATCCCTAAAGATATTTCTTCAATTGGCCAGATGTATTTTCAACTTCCTTAGTTCAATCTCCTCACAAATGTTACTCCTTTTATCTGGCATTATTAGTGATTTCTTTAGTGCTGACAGTCATTGGTCTGATCATTCAACTATGGACGGTTCTCCCTCCTGTGTGGCAAATGGCAGGATTTCTACTTTTTGGCTCCCTGTGGCTGTGAAAATGTATGGGACTAGTTCATGACTGTACATTGTAAGAAAAAAAATGACATGTGCGGATGTTCGGTCAGTTTAGTTCTCAGGGTTAAACCAACCTGACATGGATATGTACCATGAGCAAGAAATAAACCTTGTTGTATAAACCAATAAGAACTTGGGGTTTTTGGAAAATGCAGCATAACTTAGTCAATCCTGACTAGTATATTCAACTTAATGGAAGGAAAGTCCCTTCCAGATTTACTAATTTAAAAATCTCAGCACCTCCAGTACCACTAAGATTAGCATAATATTTGCATTTTAATGATTTAAAAATGAGTTATGACACTATAGTAGACTGATGTATCAGAAAATGACTAGTATAAAATACATATATAAAGGGAAAACATAAATATGTTGCAATATTCTTTAGGGAATCGGCAAAGCCAATACCTTAAGACATTAAAGGAGGCTGAAGAGAGATTTTCTACAAGCAATGTATTTCTGTTATTGCATTCTGATTTCCTTCGTCTGGAAAGTTCTGTTACTAAGAACAAACTGTTGTATTCTCATTGAGATGAAGAAAGAGGGCTGCTGAGAAGACTGATGCTCTGATTTTATAATTAAGGGTACATTCGATGTTAAATTGGCTAGTTAATAGCCAATTGGCTAGTTAATAGATATTTTGGGGGACAGAATGATGTTTCCTAACAAAAATTGTCAAGTCATTTGATGTAACAGGTAAAATAAAATCACTTGTGTAAGTATGAAATCCCAGTGCATTCAATAAATATCCTATCGAGTATCTACTATTCTAAACGAATTCCTTCTAAAGAATTCCTGACCAGTTTGAAAAATATAAACCAGGGCAAAACAAATAATCTACTTTTACTTAAGCAACTTTAGTTCAGATTTTCTACTGACTACCTATTATTATGATCATCATATTTGACACAAGTCATATTTAACTGGCAGTGTTCACTGCTGCTATTGGTACCTGATGAAGGGTTGAGTGATGGGGTGTCTGGTAGTATTTCCATGGCAAATATTACTAGTGGTTGATAAAGCCAGACCTCTAGGGGCCAATTTTCCAAAATTCAGGGGAAAAAATAGGAGCTAGAAAATGAACTACCTGGATATATATATATATATATATATATATATATATATATATTTCATTTCATTGTGCAAGGAGACTATTTTTGAGAATGATTGTGACAGTAATAAAAAGACAAGGACAAGCAGCCCCAAACTGTCAAAATTCCAGCATCCTTGCAGCTGCTTTCCTGATATATGCCAATGACTTATGCCAAAGAGAGGGGGGAAAAAAAGGAAGAAAAGTTTCTTTTCTCAAAGATTATGTTGACATATCTGATACACTAGCTACAAGGAATAGTGTGGGTGGTATTGTTTCCTGTTTGTTGCTAAAGACAGATTAAATTACCCCATAAAAGGGTGAGAACACCCCATCACAAACCTTCTACTAAGTACTTACCAACCCAATGTTGGAAGGAGCATATACAAGTCTCTTTCATCCATAGCATTAAGTCCAATTATTAAGTTCCTCTTGTATTTTAGGCCCTGTGTGCTACTTGCACCAAATTTGGAATTTTACTTCTCACAATAACCCTGTGAAGTTATTATTGTTGCCAGTCTGGAGGATGAGAAAAGTATCTCAGAGAAGTTCAGCCCTTGGTTCAACATTGCATGACTATGACGTGGTATCACAATTCTATTATGATAAAGCTGTTCCCTTCAACCCCCCCCACAACAAACAAACAAACAAACAAACCAAACTAACAACACATGGAAGAGTAAATCCAAGAAAAGCAAAATAATCTTAAAAGCAAGCAAGAGGAGAAATAAAAAAGAAACCATGAGGAAGATTGTTAGCTTAAGATCGTTTTTTTTTTAAAGGGAGTCGGGGAGATGAGCAATTTTACTTCAGTTTGCCACATTAGCCAAGGTCAATTAGAGACTATATTTTGCCAAAAGGAAGGCTACTGAATGGCTTATTGGCCAGTTCAATCAAGAAAAGATTGACAATAATTAAGGTAGGAAATAACTTAATTTGGAAATAATCCCTAGCTCTTTTCAAGAAAAATGTGGTTTGAAAGTATCATCTCCCTCCACTCTTTAAATATTAACAAGCAGATTTTTATTATGAAACATAATTTAATGTCCCATATAGTTGACTTTGAAGCCAGCCAAAGTTTATCAGAACCTTAGTGAAATCTTTTAAACAGAACTTCATGAATGAAACTATTGATTTAGATTTTGAGTTCTGAGGACTTTCAATTTGGGCATAAAGTGTCATTCTGGCTTCAACACATGAGAAAGTCCTGTACTGTAGTGATACTCAATTCCATATGGCCCTACACACACTCCTCAGTCCCTGCATCTCTTTTGCCTCCTATGCAAAATGGAGAGAACCAATGTTTTAAGGTTTTTGTCAAATTAGATAAATGCCATGGCATTTTGTGAACAATTCTATGCAAATGAAAAGAGTGATTATAATCTGTGCACTTCCATTTGGTTTCTCATAGAAGAAGAAGGGCCAACCTTATTACTGTAGCAATTATTATACACTTCAGTGATACTTCTGAGCTTTTGTCCTCCTTAATTACTCCTTTCTCAGGTATAATTTGACAATTGAATGAGTAGCAGTTTGATGGTTTCTACTTTTCATTCTAAATTTTTTGTAATAGAAAGATCAATTAAAAAAGATCATTCTGCCGATAAATTGATTCTAGGTTTTATTTATTTATTTATTTAATGTTTAATTTTTACGTATTTTTTTAGAGAGATAGCAAGCTGGAGAGAGGGGCAGAAGGAGAAAGAGAGAGAATCTTAAGTAGGCTGTGTGCTCAGCACGAAGCCCAAAGTGGGGCTTGATTCCACAACCCTGAGATCATGACCTGAGTGGAAACCAAGAGTTTGATGTCTAATTGACTGAGTCACCCAGGTACCCCTGATTCTTGTCATGGACAAGTCATTTAGCCTCTTTGAGCTCACTTCTTCGTTTATGAAATAGAAGGATGAGAATTCAGAAAGATCATGTATGTATAGGCAATAGCATATTTTGATTAGATGAAATGCATTTTCTTTTATCTCTATGAGTTTTGCATTTCAGCTCTAAGTCCAGTGGATATGCTCTCTCCCATGTAATTCTGATATACAGGCTTGATTGACTGTAGTGGTTTAAGGCAATTGTGAGTAAATAACAAGGCAGATAGGGTGATGAATACTCAGGTACCCTCGGAGGGGAAGACTATCCCAGATTTCCACTTTTGTTCACAGTGCTGTTGGTGTTCATGAAATTGACAAGCCACTTTCCTTTTCAGAAAGACCAGCTGTGAGGGCTTAGCTTGTTTCATGCAGCCAGAAACCAGATAGCCAGGAAAACAAATCCTAGCTGAGCTCTGAGGATGATCCAGAGCATGTACTTGGCACAGCAGGCTAATTACTTATTATCTTACGCATGGAGTTAATATGAGCCTCATTAGTAACAGATATTGTGTGATTACCTTGCCAAAACAATGGACATATTATTTTTATAGATTTACCCAATGATATATCTGTTCAACCAACACTTATCTAACACTTTTTTGTTAAGCCCTACACTTGACACTGGGGACTTAAAAAAAAAAAAAAGTAAATTAAGGTCACTGCTTTCCAGGAATATGAAATTTGGAAAGAAAGAGGAATAGATACACAATTGACTGTTCTGCAACCATGATAAATCCTAGATGCATAACAGGCTATGATTAACCCTACCCACGTTGTGGAGGAGGCAGACTTCTCAGATAAAGCTATTTTTCTTGAATCCAAATTCTAAAAGTCACAGTAAGGGAACAGGAAAGCTAAAATTAAACAAAATGCAAACAGGCTGGGTTTCAATATTCTCATGAGTTGGAAGATAATTCACTTACTAGGAAGAACCAGGGAAATGATTCTCAAATATTCCCCTCCTTGACTTTTCCTGGATTTCCAAGGATGGTCCAATGTGCATGCCTTCTCTTTAAATAAAGTAATTCCCCACCATTGTGGGGATAGAGCAGGATAGACCAGTTTTCTGTTATCTCAGAACTAGTCTCCTTCAAGGCCACATGACTTATTTTATAAGCTGGAAATATGGTGTAAGGGATGTTTGCCAAAAGTGGCAATTCATCCTGCCCAAACTCTGGGAGAGTTGACTCTGCCCTTGCCAATAGTCATTTGAAGTTTTAGAGACACTCTTTTTGTGACATTCCCAAAGTTCCTGTGGTCTCAAGTCCCACTCTCTTCATACTAAACCTGCAGAAATTAAGCCTTCTACAATGCCTCAGTACTAGAAATCTACTTCTCTAAAAACTGTGTGCCCAGGAGTGTCAACACAATAGCTGGGCACTGATACTCCTTTCTAGGACCTTGGAGGTCGAATTGAGATGAGTGCAAGTGGTACAGGAAGGGGAATTAAATCAGGTGGAAATGGGTCATAACACATAAGAAGTCCTTACTTAAATTGAACGTTGAATTGGCAAAAAATCAAAAGTTGAATTTCTAATAGACTTGTTTTGCCCCCCGCTGCTTGGATGGCTGGAGATAAAGAGGCACTTGGGAGCTCAGCTTTGGGGAGGCCATACATAGAGTGGTTAAGGGGTCAGACTTGGAATTGGGCTCCCCACTTTCCAGTTCCAGTTCCAGCCCTGATAGTGCCCTTGGGCTACTTACTTAATATCCTTGGTCCTAAATTTCTTCATCTCTAAAATGAGGACTATAATAATAATGAATATTACTTCAGACACTGGATGAGTTAATGCATGTTAAACTCCTAAAGCCTGATCTGTTGTAAGCATTCAGAACTATTAGCTATTATATTAATTTCTTTATCACCAGTCTCCTTTTTCCTAAAATGTTTTATCTTGAACTGTACTTCACTCTGCATTTCCCCTATTCCTTTCTGAAACACGGAGAATATATGACTCTAATGGAAAAAGCTGTAGCTACAGAGACCAACTGACCTGCGTCTGAAATCAGGATCCCTTACTCTGTGTGGCCTGAGCGAAAATACATAATCTTTCTTCCAGTTAACCTATCTCTAAAATGTCTTTGCAGGCTTTTGATGTAAATAAAATCATTTATATCAAGTGATGCTCAATATTTTGGCCATTCCTTCCACTGCCTCTTTGCATATCTCAGCTTTTTTAAGGCTTCTTTTAGTCACAAGGTGGAGATGGTAACACCCACCTGGCCTGAAATAGAGTTGGAACAGCTGCAGTTGAAATTGGGGTGCAGGCTAGCAGGTGGCTCTAAGGAGCTCTTTCATACCCAAAATTTTACCTACAGACTTTTTGCCTACATAGGAGGGGAGGGAGAAGAGAGAAAAATAAATCTGGGGTGTAGGAATCTAAATTCCCAAATCTAATTTAACTCTTAAGACGGAGAGCTTGCAAAGAGACACAGCAGTGTTTGGAGAAGTAAAAACAAAAAGTCAAGGGCTCAATTATAAAGCAGTTTTGTAGGGAGGCTACATATTAGTAATATCAGGTAAACAAGAACTGTTTTTGGTAGTTTTCATAATAATTAATTTATTCTTCACAACAACTCTAAAAGTATATATGATTGTTGTTCTTATTTTACAAATGAAGAAACTGAGGGCCGGAGAAGTTAAGTAAGTTTGGCACACCCAGGCCACTTGTATCAATGTGCTCATCATCCCCACACCATGCTGCCTCTGCACAGATACAGATAATTTGCTACATCTGCCTGTTGAACAATAAGTTAAATACCAACCCTAAACTCCAACAGCCAACAGATATACACACCAGAGACTTGGTATTAAAGATAATAGAAATGATGGTTTATAAACTTAACCAATGGTAACGATCATCTGGGGTGCTTTGTGAACACAGATTCCAGACACCTCCTCAGACCTAGAAAAACAATCTCCAGGGAGAAGTCTGGGGGTAGTCATGGTTGACAAGGCCCCTAGGTGATTATTAAAAAAAAAAAAAAAAAAAGGTTTGGGAAATACCAAATGAGGTGAATAAGAATAAGTCTTAAGGCCGTACTTCTCACACTTTAATATGCAGACAGATCACCTGGAGATCACTCGGCATGCCAGTTTCTGCATTTCTAACAAGCATCCGGTTATGCCAGTGCTGCTGGTGCACAGACCACATTTTGTGAAGCTGTCTCCAGGCAATGACTCAGCAGTCTGAGATCTAGCACTCATTTACTGGTAGCCATAATCTTGGCCTTTTCATAAACAAAACAACTACTTTGGTTGTTAGTAAAAAATGCAAATTCGAGTATCTACTCTTTTAGATTCTGATGTGACAGGGTGCAGTTATCAAAAATGTACTTTTTTTAACAAGAATCTCATGGGATTTGGTTCTGATGCAGATAGTCCTAAATCCCGCTCTCCACTGATAAACACTGAAAAGGCAGTGGAAATCAAAGCACTCTAAAGGTGGAAAGAACAGCAGTGTGCCATTATAGAAGTCATTCAGTCCCTTGGTTTTATCACCCATAACCTGGAGAGAATAATGTGTGCCTTTATAGAGTTGTTAGGATAAAATGAGATTAAACATGAAAGCAAAGAACAGCTGAGCCACCCTATTCAAGGGGTCAACGGAAATAGGCTATGGATCCAGCAAAGAATCACTTTCGGCCAAAGCAGCAGAAAAGCTTTCCCGTATTTTCTTGATTCTTAGGTTGTAAAGGCAATTCACAAAATCACTACATTCACTCTATCTACTTAGTAGCTAGGCAGGACCGATCCCTGTCTGTTATTATAACATGATAGTCTCTCTATCTCTCTGTACATATTCATTTCACACCCACAAGCAAATATCATCTGTTTACTCTATCAAGATAAATACATTAGTGAGTGTGCACATATGCAAGTATATACTTGAGTATGTATAATATATATGCTTGCAGACATGAAATATACACATAGGCATGTGTAGTTAAATTTTATAGATTCCTTGAGATTCTAAAGACACATGTAATACAGCTAACCTTTAAAACAATGCTAATGTAGCTCCTACAATATGACATTTTAACAACACCTTTTTAATAATGCATGTTCTTAAATGTTAAGCTGATTCATATGTTATATTCCCAACTTTTAAATCTCAAGTTCTACTTAAAATATCAATAAAATACGGAAAGATACAAATTTTTTATTATAGAATTTTCTGAGATAATATAGTGGTCTGCTATTATTACTGTGTCTTAACCTTATTTGATAGTTCATTATTACTTTTCTAAAGGGAGAGGGTCTTCAGCTTCTTTCCCAGAACATTCCTCATTGGATTACCTCCGCCTCCACCCCCTGCCCGCCAAAAAAAAACAAAAACAAAAAAAAAAACCACCTTTCAAAGTACTGTCTTTCAATAGCCTGTGGCAAGGACAAAGCTTAGGTTGACACCTATTAATGAAGCAGGAAAAATATGTCTATTAAAAAGAAAAGTCACACACTATATTCCAGTTGGTATATCCAGATATTTTAAAATGTGGATTAGGCACAAACAATGCGAGTATGAAAATCACAATTAATTAAATATGCTTTCAATATGTTTAATATCATGACATATCATAACATAATATCATAACACAGAGCTGTTTTGTGTGCATGCTAGGGCTTGGTGTATATTTACTGAATTGTCCTAATGTGAAGTATAAGAGATAGTGCATTCTAGCACATTCTGAAAGAGTAAAACATTTTAATGAGATGTATAAAATTATGTTGCTTGGGGTCACCTAGGTAGCTCAGTCGGTTTAAGCGTCAGACTTTGGCTCAGGTCATGATCTCACAGTTCCTGGGCTTAAGCCCTGCATTGGGTTCTGTGCTGACAGCTCAGAGCCTGAAGCCTGCTTTGGATTCTGTGTCTCCCTGTCTCTTTGCCCCTCCCCTGCTCGAGCTTTGTTTCTCTCTCACTCAAAAATAAACATTAAAAAAATAAAATTATATAAAATTATGTTGCTTATGGTAATTAAGTGACTAAAATGACTTTTGGATTATTTGCTACATGATGAAATTTCCAAAATAGAACCCTTTGTTTCTTCATGATTTGGCTAAGACATTGAGAGTGAATGCAAAACTTTCTTTAAGTTCCAGAATTGTGTTCACTTTCAAATTTGATGTGTTTTAAGACCTACATGAGAGTAAGGCACTTAAATGATATTTGTTAAAATTTTATGAGATTTTTTTTTTCCTTTTCGATGTAAGGAGAACGATTCAGTGTAAATTTGTGTAGGTGTATTTCCTTTTAAAACCTAAACTATTTTAGGCTTGGATTATAACTGGAGTAATGTAACACAAGGTCTATTGTCAATACTTAAGTTGAGTTACTTTTTCTATCGAGGTTCATTTTGAATCTAGGAGAACAAATTCATATCATAAATTGAGAAGTAAATTGTGTGTGTGTGTGTCTCAAGATCAGTATCTATATCATCTATATTATCTATATAATCTATCAAATAAGTATGCTCCTTGGTAACAATACAGTCATCTTTAAGGGAGTAAACCCTCACTTTTTCCATATTTGTACCTATAATTGTATCGGACTTAACATGATAAACTAAATATAAACTAAAATGTAAATTCTTTTTTTCTTTCCTACATTTGAACATTAAGACCACATATTGAAATAGCCATATAAATAGCCACATCATCATAAAAATCTCTTTATTACTAAGTGGCATAATGTGAGTCAGAATTAAATCATACGATACATGGATTCTTAGTGTTTCTGCTTCTAGTCTTGATTTTGTTACAATATACATAGAACCAACGGTTATTAATTTGGAGAGAATTCAGGAAGTCATTTCACTGGTTATGAATACAGACAATAAGACATGGTAGTATTTTTTTTTTAAATTAATGTTTATTATTTACCTTTTGAGAGAGAGAGAGAAAGAGAGAGAGAGAAAGAGAGGGAGGGAAACACAGAACCTGATGCAGTTCCAGGCTCTGAGCTGTCAAGACAGAGCCTGACGTGGGGCTTGAACACACGAACCATGAGATCATGACCTGAGCTGAAGTTGGACGCTTAACTGACTGAGCTACCCAGGTGCCCCTAAACCATGGTAGTATTAACAGTATTCATATTTGGGCCACCAAAATTTTTTAAAAGTGTTTTCATATCATATTTAAGTTGCCACTGATATCTTGAAATATCAATTATATCCATCACTATTTCAAAATTACAGTATTTAGTATACATACAGCTAGGTTTTTAATGAATCTCATATTTTGCTCTATCACAAATTTGTGATATGGTTTACTTTGAATTATCTAGACATTTAATGTTATTAACATTAAAACATTCTTCTAAAAGTACAATATTGACTACAAATTCATGACACAAAAATGATTGAAACATTTGTTTTGAGGGACTCCTGTGTGGCTCAGTTGGTTAAGTGGCCAATTCTTGATTTCAGCTCAGGTCATGATCTCACAGTTCTGTGAGTTTGAGTCCTGCATTGGGCTCTGTGTTGACAGCACGGATCCTGCTTGGGTTTCTCTCTCTCTCTCTCTCTCTCTCTCTCTCTCTCTCTCTCTCTCTCCACCACCCCCTGCCCCACCCCCCCATGTTTCCACTCTCTCTGTCTCTCAAAATGAGAAAAAGACATATTTGTTTTGAGCATGAGACAGCTCATGTCACTGCTCTCTTAAAAACTCTCCAATGGTTATGCATCTTACTAAGTGAAATTGTCGTGGTTCCTTGATTTTTATAGCCATTAGCTGTGGCTTCATCATTCTATTTCTCAAATATATCAAACGTACTCCCAACTGAGAACCTTTGCATTGGCTGTTCCCTCTAACTAGAATTATTTCCCCTTGGACATGATCATTTTGTATTCACTTACCTCCTTCTAAACTTTTTTTTTAAAATGTCACCTCATTCAAGTCTGTGCTTTTCTTTTTAATTTATAATCATATCCCTCCATATGATCCTATTTTTCCTCACTCTGCTAATGACATTACAATCTACCATTATTTTCTGTCAACCCTTCCCTAGAATATAAGGTCCATTGAAGCAGGCATTTGTGTGTGTGTGTGTGTGTGTGTGTGTGTGTGTGTGTGTGTGTTTTGTTTTTTCACCACAGTATCGTAATGTATTTGAAGGTACTCAATAAAATCTTGTGAAATGAGGGGTACCTGGGAGGCTCAGTTGATTGTGTGGCCAACTCTTGATTTCAGCTCAGGTCATGATCTTGTGGTTTGTGGGATCGAGCCCCACTTTGGGCTCTGTACTGATGGGTGTGGAGCCTTCTTGGGATTCTCTCTCACCCCCTCTCTCTGCCCTTTCCCTGCTCATGCTATATATTTAAATCTTGTAAAATGAGAGACTAATGTGTAAAAGTAAATGACACTTTAAATAAGGCTGGAAAACAGAGTAAATTGCCTCTGTAACAGATTACCTCATTTTTACAATTGCTAAATGTAGAACCAGAAAAGTTAGACAGAAAGTTGATGCTATTTCTTTATCATTGTAGTTAACTAAAAGTGTCTATGGAAAATATACTCATTTCCTGGAGCTACTGCAACAAATTACCACAAATCTGGTGGCTTAAAACAACAATTTATTCTTTCACAGTTCTGGAGGCTAGAAGTCCCAGAGTAAGTTGTTGGCAGGGCTCCAGTCCCTCTGAAGGCTCTAGGGGAGAATTCTTCCTTGAGTCTTCCAGCATCTGGTGGCTCCCGGAGTTCCTTGGTTGGTAGCAGTAGAACTCCAGTCTGCCACCATATTCACATAGCCTTCTCTCCTGTGTGATGTGTGATCATACCCCCCTTTCTTTTCTCTTGTAAAGGTATTTTTCTTTCTCTGACCTACTTATTTCACTTAGCATATGATTTCATGCATATATGGAATTAAAAAACCAAAACAAAACAAGTAACACAGGTAGAAAAAAGAGAGGAAAACCAAGACACAGACTCTTAACACTAGGGAACAAATAGATGGTTACCAGAGGGGAGGTAGGGGGCTGATGGGTTCAATAATTCATGGAGATTAAAGACTGCATCTGTTGTGATGTACTAGGTGTTGTAAAGAAATGTTGACTCACTAAATTCTACACCTGAAACTACTATTGCACTGTATGTTAACTAACTGGAAGTTAAATAAAACTTTAATAAAATATAAAGATACCAGTCATTGGAATTTAGGGACCACTCTGAATCCAGAATATTTGAAATCTTTAATTTAATTATACATGAAAAGACCATATTTCATTTGAGATCTTTAACTTAATTATACATGAAAAGACCATATTTCCAAATAAGGTCATATTCATAGGTACTATAGATTGGGATTAGGACAAATCTTTTTGAAAGACATAATTCACTACAGAAGATAACAACTGATCCAGAAATTTCTGCTTAAAGAAACTAGATCTTTTCATTTACCTTGCTTTCAAAAAGGACACTTAGGCCTTCTTAATATTTTTCTAGAATTATATACCTTATTATTCTGGAAGATCTGCTAACTGATTTCGAAGAAAAGAAAAGTGGTTTGATATTTCCAAAAATTCTTTTAAAAATTTAAATGGGACAAATAGTAGCACCGTGGAGTAGGACTCTAAAACTCTGCATAGTTAAGGTGACTAGTGTAAATGGATCTTCAGCATCAAGCTGGAAGTAAACTAACTACAGACTGAGAACTCTGACTTGATACTTTTTCCCACTGGGAAAAAAAAAGTGATAAGAAATACCTAAACAATGGATGCTACTTTCTTTCCATAGGCAATAGGTCAACTGAGGCTAGCCTGACGGAGATTAGACTGCATCTCAGGTCACCGACCTGTGAGATTCCCATGGCAGTGATTAGGGAAGCATCAAATTAGAGGGTAAGTGCTCAATGACTAAAAGAAACTTGTAACATTTATTGAGTACCTCCTATGTGCCCAAAAGGAATAATATGTGCTGCATATATTTGATCTAAATTCATAAGAGTGAGTATTTCCAAGGGTTGTCTTGTGTGTTAAATTTGTTATGTAATATAATTGACTATCTCTGTTATCATAAGTGATACATATAAATTTCTAACGTTTGATTCAAAATGGCAAACATGCAAGTAAAAGAGGGAGAGACAGAGAGAGAGAGGGAGAGAGAGTGGGAAAAAAGACTTGAAGATGTAGTTGGCTATAAAAAGCTAAAAATTAGCCAAAAATAGATCCAAATTAATAAATGTAAAGTATTGGGAAGTCTGGGTGACATAGTCGGTTAAGCATCTGATTTAGGCTCTGGTCACTATGTCATGGTTTATGGGTTTGAGCTCCACATGGGGCTCTGTGCTGACAGCTCAGAGCCTTGAGCCTGCTTCAGATCCTGTGTCTCCCTCTCTCTCTGCCCCTCCCCTGCTTGTGCTCTGTCTCCCTCTCAAAAATAAATAAACATTAAAAAATTTTTTTTTAATTTTTTTTTATGTTTTTTAATTTTGAGACAGAGAGAGACAGAGCATGAATGAGGGAGGGTCAGAGAGAGAGGGAGACACAGAATCCGAAGCAGGCTCCAGGCTCTGAGCTGTCAGCACAGAGCCCGACGCGGGGCTCGAACTCACGGACTGCGAAATCATGACCTGAGCCGAAGTCGGCCGCCTAACCGACTGAGCCACCCAGGCGCCCCCAAAAATGTTTTTTTTAAATAAATAAATGTAAAGTATTTTTGGATTGAATTCCTGAAAAAAATAGCTTTGATAAATGTTGGTTCAGCACTACATTTTAGTTCAGATCACAAGGAGCTTTTGGTGTTAAGGTCTAGGCACAGGGGTGCCTGGGTGGCTCATTCCGTTAAGTGTTCAACTTCAGCTCAGGTCATGATTTCACAGTTGGTGACTTCAAGCCCCTCGTTGGGCTCTGTGCTGACAGCTCAGAGCCTGGAGCCTGCTTCGGATTCTGTCTCCCTCTCTCTCTGCCTCTCCCCTACTTGCACTCTGTCTTTCTCTCAAGAATAAGTAAATATTAAAAAAAATAAAGAATCTCAAGTTCTAGGCACAGTATTTTGAGGATAAATTTTACAAACTACAGGATAACCAGGAACGTAAAGAATCTTGGAAATATACAATATTAAAAACATAAGGGAAAAAGGGATATTTACCTTGAAAGAGCTATTGGGAATAGAAATAACATTTGTATTAAAAACTTTGAACCATGGTCATGTGGAAAGTAGTAAAATGACATAAAACCAAACGAAACAAGCAAACTAGAAAATGAAAGTTACGGCAGACAAGGTTAGAACTCCTTGTAAGAAACACCTGCTAAATATGAGAACTATTAAGCAGTGAAATGGACTGCCTGGTCACACACTGAATTTCCATAACAGGGATAACTGCTGTTCATTGAAGCGCTTGGTACCAAGCTAACTGCATGTCTCCACTATCACAATCAATCTCAACAACAATCCTACGAAGCAGAGATTATTATCTCCATTTCTGGGAAGAGGAAATATAAGTGATTTTCCCATGGTTGAACAACTGAAGATTCTAAACTTATTATTTCAACCATATTCACAATCTTGGCCTTATACAGTACACTGGACTGAGCACATCATTATAAGTATTTTAAAAGAATGCCATGCATCCAGAGTGTAGCATTTCTGACTTCTAAGGTTAACACATGAAATAAAAATTGTTTAGAATAGTTCTGACAATGAGAGTAGTTAAAATATATTGAATATGTAAAAGGATAATTTTTAGAAGCAAGCACAATAATATCATTATAACTCACATACAAATACAAAATGAATATGGGCCAAAGATTTTATTTAATTCACCAATTAATGAGGGAGTCAGTAAGATATTACAACTGTTCTAAGGAGAATTAAACCATAGTTACGTACACACACACACACACACACACACACACAAACTCACTAAATAATAATACAGTTTATTTACAAATAATACAAAACATGTATTTTACAGGAGAGAGGGAAGTCAGTCATATTTTGTTAGAACAAATTTTATTTTCATGTGTATGGAAAATAATGATGTGAATTGCTATCAGTTACCTACAATGTACAGTGTTGTAAAATAGCTCCAAGATAATGAGAGGTACAGAGACCCATTGCAATCAGACAATATAAGAGACCGTGCTTAGAAAACACCCAATTTTCAATTGAAGACACCCATCGAGGCCCTTTCCAAAGTCTTTCCCAATGTTACCTTCAAGTATTCATTATTACTATTGTACAAGTTACATAGATGGGAAGTTTTAGAGGAATGACAGAAATGTAGGTCTGTTCAGCGGGAAAGAAAATGACACTCTGGTCTAAAACACGTGGCCTCCCCAGGGTATGTGTATGTTCGTTGCATAGGAAAGCAGGAGGAAACTGATAGTTCATGAATACCTACTGCATTCAGTACTAAGCATTTTACATTTTATGATAACAATAACAAATAATTATTGAGTCCTTTCATCAAGTCAGGCTTTGTGCTAATTGATTTATGTGCATTATTATGTATACTTTTCCTACTAGTCATAATAGCATAATAGCATCGGGAAAAACGCAATAATGGTATCTCAGCTTAGTTGAATAGTTATGAAAGTCAAGTATTTGTCCTAAGTATTAACTTTTATTAATTTTAACAACCATAGCTGTGATTTATTATCCCCATTTAATTGCGAAAATAATTGAGGATTAGGGAGGTCAATAAATTATCCAGTATCACACAATTAATAATATTCCAATCTAGGTCTCTGAAGACAAAGTCTGTGGTTATAATTATTGTACTACTAAACTAAACTGTCATGGATCATAGGTCAATGAACTCTGAAGTATACCTATTAGAATACAAAATCGTTTCCTTATGATATTCCTAGACATCATAAAGACAAATAGTAAACATGTTAAGTTTTCAGAAGAGTTCCTATAGTTTTAATGACCATCGATGATTATATGTATTTCACAAATAGATTGCTTAAAAACATATTTAAGAAAATCCATAGCCAAATTTGAAATTTCTATTTATTTATTTATTTATTTATTTATTTATTTATTTATTGAAAAAGAGAGCTCATGAGGCACCTGGGTGGCTCAGTCGGTCGGTTAAGCATCCAACTTAAGCTCAGGTCATGAGCTGGTCTCCCAGATTATGCGTTTGAGCCCCGCATAGTGCTGACAGCTCAGACCCGGAGCCTGCTTTGGATTCTGTGTCCACCCCCCCCATTCCTGCTCCTCCCCAACTCATGTTCTGTCTTGCTCTGCCTCTCAAAAATAAATAAATGTTAAAAAACATTTGAAAAAGAGAGTTCAGGTGGGGTAGGGGCAGAGAGGATCTGAAGTGTGCTCTGTGCTGACCGCAGCTAGTCCGATGAGTGGCTTGAACTCAAAAACAGGTCATGAGGTCATGACTTGAGCCGAAGTCTGATGCCCAAGCAACTGAGCCATCCAGACGCCCCTGAAATTTCTTCTTTAAAAAATCTATCCAAAGAGCCAATGATTAAAACCATAAGCAGTTTCCTTTGGATGACTTATCTTACAAAATATTTCCAGAGCAAATGCTAAACCCTACCCTCACTCCTGCCACTTCCCTCATGTCCCCTTCCAAAGTAACAGTTTGTACAGGTTCTAAGAGAAAAGAAAAAAAAAAATGAATAGACCTCAGAGACAGAGGACAGAGGCAAACTATATTACCATCAGTATAGATATATTCGTATTTGATAAAATATATTGGTTATTTTTATTGATATGTAGGGTTGTAGAATTTTGCTATGGTTTATAGCAAAACAGATCACTTTAATAGGTCAAATGTGTTTTAAAAGATGACTTTAATATTTTCAATATTCTTGATTAATCTTATTAAATTGTTAGCTTGCCCAGTAATATAGATATATAAGGGTTTTCATTATCAATGGTAATTCAACCCAGCTCCCACCTTAATGATTAAATATGCCAAATTCATACAGATTGTGTTTTAAATTACCTTTGTTTAGCCATGTAATTGGAAGGAAGTATTGATGTGGATCATCCTAAATACTGAATGATTCCAAAATCATTTAGAGTTGGCTTTGGGATGTATTTCAATTTGGAAGCCGATTTATTTCCTAATTGCACTTTGCTTAGGCTAAAATTAAAATAGGCAAACATTATTCGATAAGAAGGTGGGATTGCCTAAAGGTGGTATGACCAGGGCACTCCAAACTGGACTGCTGATTGTAGTGCCAACAACCACAACACCTAGCAACAATAACAACATAACATCAACAACAACACAGACTTAAGGAGGAAACCCAGAGGCTATCCAAGTATATCCAATTTGTGTTGCCAGTTAGTGTTTGCTCTAGGTTTCTCATTAATTCTTGCCCTATTACTATTGTTTCTGCCTATAGTCTTCTATTTTCATGTATCCATATTCATATAAAAGTTCGAACTATACCTCAAGTGCCACATCCTTCATTAAACAATAACACTACGACATGAATATTAAGTCTTCCTCAATACTTAAGTAGACCCAGCATAGTTATCCTACTGACTGCAGAGGGAACACCAAGATTATATTCTCTCCATCCACAAAGACTGAGGGTGAAGTGTGACATTTTCTCCTACCTTCTCCCCAGACAGGCCCTATTCCGACTTCAACCTTTATGCCATGAGCTTCCTGAAACACTCATATAACAAACTTTCAAGATGAGTCTCAGACTGGATTTATTTCTAAAGAGTCTGTGTTTGTTCCTTCAGGGGTTGGTGTGCCTGAAAGCACAGGCTTTGTACTAATTAGGGTTAAAATAATTAAAAAGATATGGAGTTTACAAAAGTTCATATTATTTCCTGTTTCCCATTACTGCCAACAATAAGGACTTCAAAAGCATAGATATAGCTATGTCCTGGAGCAGAGGCATATGGAAAAAATAAAATATGCTCTGTTCTGCAAATCTAATGCTAATTACCACTATTGATATTAAACAACTATTAGTGCTACTGTTACAGGTACTAACAACAACATGATCACCACAATGATGTATTGTTTATCATGTATGTATTCTATGCCAGCCACTGCTAATGAATTCACATTAATTTTTTAATGCCATTTAATAAAAAATAACTGCATCTATATTTTATGATTTAACTATGGGAATGGGGATAGGGAAGTGCCTTAAAAGTAAACGGGACTTTGTTTTTGGAAAATGCTTTGCCTTATGAAAGGGAAGAGTTGGTTTCATTGGGAGAATTTGAGACAAGGATGTAAAAAGGAAATCTTAGTTATCCCTTCACAGTTGATTCTAAGAGAGGATAGGGACTCCTAGAATTCAGAGGCAAGGGCAAGGATGAGTAGAAAGCATAGAGAGAAGTTAATGAAACAAACATAAGGGCCTCCCATCTGCAAAAGTTCCTCCAACACACTGGGGTCAAATTTGCATTCATAATTGTGTATGCCTTTTCTTACAGAAGTACACAACTTGTATGAGCTTCAGGCCCAGAAAACCTGGGCCTGTCTCTGGCAGAGGGATGTTTCCATTCCCAAGAAAAGCATACTGACTTTTCTGATACTCTATTTTAATTTGGTTCTAGATTCTGCTCATTGTAGTCTTCCTCCATTAGTCCTTAAGCTTCAGTAAAATCAGGTCTTCACAGTAGTCTTAAGCTGTTATATGCTTAGGCTTAAGGTATTACAAATACTCAATTACAATATTTTTGGACCACATTAAGTGTGTCAATCAGAGTAATATATCCAGGGGGTACCTGGCTGGCTAAGTTGGAAGAGCATGAGACACTTGGTCTCAGGGTCATGAGTTTGAGACCCACACTGGGGGTGGAGATTACTTAAATAAGTGTTTAAAAACAGGGGCGCCTGGGTGGCGCAGTCGGTTAAGCGTCCGACTTCAGCCAGGTCACGATCTCGCGGTCCGTGAGTTCGAGCCCCGCGTCGGGCTCTGGGCTGACCGCTCAGAGCCTGGAGCCTGTTTCAGATTCTGTGTCTCCCTCTCTCTCTGCCCCTCACCCGTTCATGCTCTGTCTCTCTCTGTCCCAAAAATAAATAAACGTTGAAAAAAAAAAATTTAAAAAAAACATACAAAAAAAATCTAATATATTCAATAAAAATGGTTTTATTTCAAATAAATCTAGTAATTTTCAGATATCAAAGGGTGACCAGGGAAAGTATGAATTTATTTAAATTTGGCTGAGGTCAATGGGATGCTTGAATAAGACTGGAAGTTTATGAAGAAAACCAAAAATATCCTTTTGGTGGATATCATGCTGAAGTGGATATTATGTTTGCTTAATGAACATCAGAGTATCAATCTAGACCTGGTTAACAAAGTGGACCCTTTGAGTGCAATTAGACATTGGTAAGGATCTTCAGTTCTCTAGATCATACGATTTCTGTATCTAAACCATAGCTCTAGTTTGCAGTTAGAGAGTAAGACTGGGCTGGAGCCTGCTGTTTTCCCTATAAAGAGGGGTCAGAGAAATAACCTTAGGCTTCCCTAACAACACTGACACTCCCTGCCCCCCCCCTTCCCCCCGCATCACCTGGCAGTTGGCTAACCTCAGAGACTGTCAAGCAGTCGTAAAGTGGAATGTGGTGGAGAGGGCTTTTCCTTGACAGAAGCAGCCCGAAAACAGCAGTTTAGAAAACTGCTGCAGGTATCAGGAGGGTGCATTTAAGCAGCTCTCTCATTAACAAATATGCTTGCTTAGGTTAAACACTTGCTGAAGTGGTTGTCTGTCTGTTGCCTGAGTCCTAGAAGCAGGAACCAGTTCACATACCTGGTCTAGCGAAAACATAGAAGCTGGACATTTAAGGCAACAGCACAGGAATATCCTACAGGACATACTGTTAAAAGGAGAAATTCCCCAGAGCAAAGGGATGTTGAGAAAGGGTACACAATGAATTGAAGCTTCGCAAATGCTCTTTCCTGTACTTTAAATTTGCATCAGGGACACGGACACCTTTAGATTAAACAGACCCTATTTATAAAACTTACCTAGTGATTAATGAATGAGTGGTGTGCTACCATGTGTGTTTGTGAGGTGAAGAATTGTTTCAAATTTTCTATAGTGTCATATGTTCTTTCGTATTGTGCCCTGCAATCATCTCTATGAAGTCTCAAATTGCCAAAGATAGCATTTGATTTTATTTTCCTTTCCTTTTGATACAGGGAAACCAATGAAGGGCTGTCATGGAAGTTGACCCTAGATGGAGTTTCCAAAATTTCATCCCAATTATTCTCTGTGACTTCCATCCCTGTCATTCATGCACTATCTTGTTATATGACCACTGTCAAAAGTGACTTTTGAAAAAGAATTCACCACCAACTCATCTTTAAGAAGATGGAGGAAAATGAAGGCAGATCAAGAGAACTACATCATTATTTTGGAGAACAGGGATGGAGAAAAATGACTGCGTGCTACTGTAGGTTGGAATAGTGAATGTGTCTTCCTTCAAAAACTGTATTCATGGTGTTAGTTTCTGCATTATTGCCCGTGTTGTGTTGTAGTTACAGCATGGTTTAAACAACTGGGTGGACTGGCTGGAAAATAACCTAGTGTGTATACTAGGTTACATCCACAATGCATCTATAATGCCAAGGTCATTGCAGGCACCTGCTGAATGTTTGTGGACTTGAATACTATAGAAGTTACTAGAAAACATGTGTTCTTTATAACTTGCCAAACAACATTGGTGTGGAGCTGTCTAATTTTGAATGTGGGGTGCAAATCCTAGAATGAAGATCTGTGTTATGTGACTACCATAAATTCAGATGCACCCAGGATGCTTTTAGAGGGCTGATAAAACTTACTTGAAACTACTTAGTAGTTTGAGGAATCTTTTTGATGGAAGAGAGGGTTGAGCTGTAAAATTTGGTGAAGGAACAAGAATTGGTTGCGAAAAGGAAGAGTTTATTTTGAAGACACTCTTTGGATAGGTTTCTTGCTCAACCTTTGTAACTTGTGCTTTAGTCTTAAGGTAGAAGGACTCTAAGAAAAACTGTCAAAGAACAAAGAGCCAGAGCACAGAATTCAGCAATGATTTGTTATATCAATTGTTGTACTCAAACATGATTTTTAACATAATGTATTCTACAAGTTAGAAATTACTGTTTTAATGCATACTTGTATAATAAAAATCAGTGTATGTATTTTCGGTAAATAGAAGAATAATTTTATTGTATAATTTTCCCAAAGCGTTAATATTGTGTGTCACTAAATACTGCTTCTGAAAGCAAAGTATATTACATGGCTTAATGCAGCAAGTTGTGGAACAATACAATATAGTACACCATGCTCACTCATCCCCTGTTTTTTTCTTTTGGCACAGATTGGCCACATACTCTGAGTTGGTCATTCTTGTGAAGATTTCTGAAATTCTGGATGTTTATTCTTTGATTCCACAGTTTAGAGGTCTAAGTCCTTCCTTAGAATTCTTTCATATCAAGCTATGTACATCCTTACCTTGCTTTTTAGAAAAAAGTATTTTTTATACATTGTAATTTAGGTTTACTAGGAAGTTTGCATGCGTTTTAAAGTATGGTACTATTTTTGCTAGAATTGTTATTAGTTTTGTTAATACTGTAGTAATAAAGTTGCATGGGTTATGAACATTCTATTCTCAATCATATTTTTCCAAAAAAATCTTTTTATTTGAACATTTTTTTCAAAGCACCAAGTTTTTCTGGAATTTCTGTTTTGTGTTATTGCACAAATAAATATATTTGTGGGAGGGGTGCCTGGGTGGCTCAGTTGGTTAAGCATTCAACTTTGGCTCAGGTCATGATCTCATGGTCTGTGGGTTCAAGCCCTGCATCGGGCTTTGTGCTGACAGCTCATGCCTGGAGCCTGCTTCAGATTCTGTGCCTCCCTCTTTCTCTGCCCCTTCCCCACTCATGCTCTGTCTCTTTCTCAAAAGTAAATACTAAACATTTTTTAAAACTTAAATATATATATATATGCGTGTGTGTGTATATATATATATATATATATATATATATATATTTGTGGAAGCATTAAAAAAAGTAGGAACAATCTGAAATATATCAACAGAGCACACTAGTCTTACAAAGACCATGTTCAGAAATAGTAAAGGAATCTAGCAAGAGGCTGTGAACTCACATAGCTCAGAACAGAAAAGACATCAAGGCAGCAACTGAGTAGTCATTTCTGAGTAAGGGTAGTGTGTGTTAACCAATCTCCAGTACTGTATTTAGGGTCTCATTTGATACATATGCTGAAGATTTTCCGAGGCAGAACTGATTTGAAGGATATTAGGGTTCCTGAGATTCTATAGGTGAAATCTGTCAAAGGCAATATGACCAATTACCTTTGTTAGGACACTATTATACTATTGCCATATTCTTTAGCTAGTCTCTTAATGAACATCATATATATATATATATATATATATATATATATATATATATATATACCTATACACACACACACATGTATGTATACATAGTACCATTAAAATTTTTGTGAGGAGAAATGTGGGATCAAAGGAAAACTAATCTTTTTCTTTCTTTTTTAAATCTCTAGTAAAACTAGCAGTTAACAACATGAAAATCTGATGTGGGGATGGATAATGATACAGATATAAATATGTATGTTGTTACAGAAATAGATGCTAGCATGCAAGTTCTTTAAATGTAAAATACCATGACCAAAAACAATAAAAATGCACAAATGATGTCACTATGATAGTAAATTGGTAAGTTATGCTATTACTTTTGTACCTATAAAACAGAATTTGTGAACACACTATAAAATGAATTTTTAAATTTAGTGTTTTAGCACAATATACAGAAGTCATATTTTCCTTTAGCCTTTGGTATGCATTCAAAAATAGGGTCCATATATCAATCTAACAATTCAAGAATTAAACTGGGAAGCAAAAGGCAAGTGTATATTATAGTGTTCTAAAAGCTGGGAAAAATTGAATGCAATTTCCTGACCTCTTTTTAGTGAGATGTGTTATTAACATATTTTTCCTGTTACAATTTGCCTAGTATTTGATGTCTTCTAATATCTTCATACTGATTCTTAAATTTTTGTACCTTACAATCTTTCTTTCATTTTCAGGGGTTGATAATTGACAAATTTGATTCCTTAAATAATGCAGCTTTATATAGCTTAGCTCTCATCACCTCAAACTTTAGAATCAATTTATCACCAAATTTTATAGACCGTTGAGCTCCTTGTTATAATAATAAACCAAGAATTAATTCTTATTTGTCTGCTTTTCTCATTTTATATCTTACATGTCATTTAGCTTTTATGAGCAATGCCAATATTCTTTTTTTTTAATAATTTTTTTCATATTTCTTTATTTTTGAGAGAGAGACAGGGTGTGATTAGGGGAGGGGAAGACAGAGAGGGAGACACAGAATCCGAAGCAGGCTCCAGGCTCTGAGCTGTCAGCACAGAGCCTGACGCGGGGCTCAAACTCACAAACTGTGAGATCATGACCTGAACTGCAGTCGGATTCTTAACTGACTGAGCCACCCAAGCACCCCAACACCAGATTCCTTTTTAAACGATGTGCAGGAAAGAGCACAAGAGTCTGTGCTTTAGGAGAATCTGCTGATAGAGATGGGTGTGGGCTGGCATCTGGGAACTTGACTTTTAAACTGGTCTTTCTGTCTGTAACTGATAAGGTTGTTTTACCATATTAGCCTCATTAGACTATACAAACAATGTGGTTGATGGCGAACAACTGGTTTCTTTCTGGGAGTCTAGAATTTTGATAGCTGTGAGTAGGCAGACTGCCTATATAATCATGGTTTCCAACAAAATTCTTTAAACTCTAAGTCTCTGATGGACTTGTTTGGGAGGAAACACTATAAGTGTGTCTCCACATTTAGTGGAGAGCATACTTGGTGTGATACCTTTAGGAAGAGCCTAGGAAGAGTGCACGTGGGTCTCTCCAGAAGCAAGCTGATACATCTTGCTCCCTCACTCATCCAGCTCTGTATCCTTAATATGTTGCTTCAATAATTATCAGTCTTGAATTCAACTATACGCTGAGTCCTGTGAATCTGAGACTCAGGTGTAGTGGAGCAGCTGACAGAAGTGGGGTCACATAGGACATCTGTCTTGAACACAGTTCTCATGCCTGTAATGCCCCCCAAGGCATTTTTTCTTAGTGCTTTTACCATTATCTCAAATTAAGGTGGTAAAAGAGAATTTATTTTTTCTTTAAACACAAACATGCCACAATTCTGCAAATGGTTTTGAAAATCTCTTTAGTCACCTACATTCAAAATATTAGTGTGATCTTTGAGAGAAAGTAAGATCTGTAATAAAGAAAAGAGGTTTTGAAGTCAAGATTCCCATACCAGCTTTATTTTCAAATCCCAGTGTATTAGCTTAATGAACTTGAACAAGTAGGACACAGCTTGACATGGAGTGGAAATTAATATATTGTAATCATTTATTAATTAAAAATATTAATCATCTTATTCTTATTCCTTCTTATAGCCACCGTCACATTATTATTCGAACTTGTACAAACTGTACCACTTGCATTAGTAGAGTCATTAACTTTCCCTTTCTCATTGGCACCACCTAAGTGGCCCCATTTTCTCATTTCTGCAGCAGTGCAGTAATCTATTTAGGTCTCCTTTTCCGCTGTGTCTAACTTGTTTTTTCTAGATTAATCCTCTGAAGCGGAAGTTTTAAAATTCTGCTCCAGGGAGCCTTAAAATTTCCCATAACTGTCACAGAGATGAGGGGGGACAAGATTGTGGAGAGCCATAGATCTCACATCAGACTACAACCAGAGAGGCTTCGCTTTTTACCCAGTTTATATACTGTGCTTCTTTTTGACACTGTGTTTGGAGAAAGGCCTTGGGGGCTACAATAATTTTGGAAAAGCAGTAGTGTTAGCTGTCTTCAGGATAAGTCTGATCATTTAAATTTCTAGATTCTCCCTTTTCTGGCCCCAGATTTCCCTCTGACACCAGGTCTCCTCTGCATGAGCCCTTAGCCTTGGTCAAAATGATTTGTTCATTGAGTTCTGTTATAAGTTGAATTGAGTCCCCTCAAAATTCATATGTTGAAGTCCTAATCCCAATACATCAGAAAGTTCCCTTATTTGGAAATAGGGTGTTTGCAGATGTAGCCAGTTGGTATTAGGTCGTACTGGAGTGGGGGGGAGGGGAGGCTGTAATCCAGGAAGGTTGGTATCCGTATTAAAAGGAGAAATTTGGACACAGACATGCACACACAGGGAAAGCAGCATGTGAACATAAAGGCAGAAATCAGAATGACACAGCAGAAGCCAAGGAATGCCAAAAATTCCAGCAAACCACCAGAAACCGGGAGAAGTAGGAGCCAAATTGCTTCCCTGAAGCCCTTAGAAGGAACCCATTTTGCCAACACCTTGATCTCAGACTTCTCAACACCTGAACCTGAAACAATAAATTTCTGTCATTTAAGCTACCTGATCTGTGGTACTTTGATATGGCAGTCTTAGAAAATTAATACAGTCTCTGAACACCTTAAGCACATTTTCCTCTCTGTGCCTTGGTTCTATCTGCAATGCCTTCATTACATTGCTTCCTCCTTTAAGAACGACCCCAAGTCTTACAGCCTTCTCAAACTGTTTTTCAGCTGCCTTAGCCCTTGGCAAACTTCAGTTTTTTGAAACAGTTAATAGTACTTAATTCACTTGGAAAATATCATATGCTACCACATTGATTACTTGAAAATAAAAGCCAGACTCCTATTTAATTTTCATATATAAACATAAAGTAAATTGGAGTGTCCTTGTGGGCACTTTCATTGACATAGGACATCTATAGTAGTTTAAACTGTATAAATTGGCTCTGGAGACACACAAGGATAAGCAATACATGAAGATAAAATAATAGCTAGTATCAAGAATAGGAGCAAAACATTTTCTAATATAGTAAGCTATTTCAATTCTCTTGATATGACTTCAGATAAGGAGTGATTGAACCTTTCTGTTTCTTGTTTGTGCATGAATTTGAAGGCATACTACACTTTTTTGATATTCATCTGGATATTGATCATGGGTTACATTTGTTGCACTATCACCTAATTATGATTGACGGACTCACAAAGTCCATGCATACTAATGGAATGTACAGATTATTCTGTACACTTCAAGAATCCTTTCTTTAATCCTTAAAATGTGTTCAGTGCCCTTCTTAAGGTCTCCAATAACCTCTTATTTTCCAAAACTGATTCTACTTTCACTGCTCTTTTTACTGTTGTCTATAAAACAATCATCATAGTTGACTACTCTCTGCACTTCAAATTATTGTCTGTTTGACTTTTGTTCTCTCTTTTCTTTCTTGGTTTTCTTCCTAGTCCTAATCCTTTTGCCTGTCTTTTGTGGGTTTCTCCTCTATTGTCTATTCTCTTGCCCGTTCTCAAGGATTCAATTACGAAAAGAATACAAATGATGCCCACATTTTCTAAAGTGGCCCCAGAAACATATTTCCAATAATTTCCTGGGCTATGCAGAAGTTCATACCTCATATTAGTCTTAACAATAGTCTTTTAAGCAGCAAACTTTCTTATTGTGCATGTGTGATATCACTTAAGCACAACCACTCCAACTCATTATCCTGTTTTGAATCATCTAAATTGACTGGGTTGTTGGTACTATTCATACTAATTATCAATATTTCTTTTTTCACCAAAGCCATCATCATAGGAAAAACATAACTGAATTGAAACATTATTTGATAATAAAAATCATGATTGTGACCAAGTTTAGTGAAATAGACCACAAAGTTTTAGAAGAATACCTACCTTTCCAGGATGACTTTTCTGGTGTATTCACTTACAAATAATATTGCTGAAAATGAATTTAAATTGGCACATTTAAGTGTATTTTGATTTGGTCTTGGACTTTGATAAGGACATATGTAGACTTCTAACATTTTCAGTGGTTCTCTAATCCTCTTGTCTTCTTAGACTAGCACTTATAACCTTACACGAACTGACCCAAATCTACTTTTTTGGCTCTTTCTTTTCTACTGCCCCATACAATTTACATTCTATTTGAGTCAGCTATTCAAAAACCATTCAAATATTTGAGATTCCTACCTAAGTATTAGAAATATTATCAAATACATTTCTTCCACATAAAATAGCATCAATCCTTTCTGTTTGTACCCTCAATAATCATGCTCATCCTATTACAAAGCCCACCTCTTCATTGTCCTTTCTTTGTAGCATAGGTCAGATTTACCTTCTCTTTACAGCAATGATAACAGCATATTATGTCTGTAGTTCATTTGAAATATATGTTTCCTTTTTAACTGTGGGCTTCTTAAGGTCAGTTATCAATGTCTACCTGGCATTTCTAAACATGATGCACAACACATAAGCATCACTCACATGTTATAGAACTGCACTGCTTTGACTGAAAATATCCATCTTCTGTGTGGACACAGGTGCAAAATGCAAAATAGGAGGAAATCGGAAGTGATTATAAGTAAAAACCCATCCAGTAAATCTGTTTTGAATTGACAGAAATAGTACAAGTAACCATATATCTAAACAATAAAATGCATTATACTGAAGACATAACTGTAAGAAAAAATAAAAATAAGTTAGAACTATAGAGAGAAGATATATTATCTCTTTGGAGCCAAATCAGACTTTAAGGTAGGCAGAGGAGCTGGAAATGGAAATTGAAGCAGTCTGGGAAACAAGACTCCCAGACCTTTCTTTATAAAGAATTGTACAAAGTAGGTCAGCACTTCTTAGAAAAGTGGAGACTGAGAGCAGAGAACATTCAGAAAAGAAAAGAAAGAATAGATCCCTTAAAGCTCTATAAGTTAGCATCAGATTCAAGGGAAGTAAGAGTGATAGTAATGTCCAGCAGCACAAAGGAAGAAGAAGAATTGTATTTGGTGGAGGCTGGGCTGCAGGGCAGGTTGTGGAAGACTTGCTTTAGTGTTTGAGAGGGAAAGAGGAAGGGGAAATTAGGCAAAACTCAAGAAAAACAATCACTGTGTTTTTGTTTTGGTCATCTGGTCTTAGTATCTAACAGTATTTAAAACGTCAAAGCTCTGAGGTAAAAGATGACTGGCTAGCCTCTGAGTTCTATCAGTTAGGAGCCTAATGGCCTAACCTGACTTGATTATGCATCAGATTCCTTTTTTTGGGGAAGAGGAACAATAGTAGTAATTCAAAGCACTTGTGAAGGAGAAAATAAGAATGTTTAAACATTTAGGATAAAGCCTATACTGGTAAATGCTCAATAAATATTAACTATTATTTTCAATCTTTAATACACTCTATATTTTAGAGATTTCTAGAAGGCTTTCCTGCTCCCAAATTCAGGACTGACTCCCAAATACTCAGGCACCATTATATATTAAACACTCCCATTCTTGTATAACTATAGAGAGAAGGGTGTGATTTATTATTTTCTTCTGTTGGCACCTAAATATCTTTCATAACGATATCATACATACATATGCATATATACACATAAATATGAATATAGATGTTTATATAGGGGGTACGTCAGGAGGGGAATGTTCAAGAAGAGCACAAAAAAGGGTGGGAAGGTGTGGAAGATCAACTACTTCACAATTTTGCTAAAGCTGGCTTAAGTATACAGTACGGTATATCTGATCATCAACGTTCTCATTCACAGCCCATGGAGGATAGTTGCATAGTTCATGTAATGCGGAAAAACAGGTAATTATAAATCTGAAAATCAAAAATACACTGGAACAATAAAGACCATATTTAATGATTTTAATTTTTATTTTTGAGAGAGAGAGAGAGAGAGAGAGAGAGCTCAAGTGGGGACAGAGCAGAGGGAGAGGGAGACACAGAATTCGAAGCAGGCTCTAGGCTCTGAGCTGTCAGCACAGAGCCCAATGCGGGGCTCGAACCCATGAGCCATGAGATCATGACCTGAGTCGAAGTCAGATGCTTAATCGACTGAGCCACCCAGGAGACCATATTTAAAAGTTAAGAGATAGATAGGATTCTGCTATATGTTGGCCTGACATCTCATCCAGTATATACTATCGTGTTATCTATTTAAAATAACTACAATGATAAAAGACTGTACAAAATAGAGTAAAAAAGTAGAGGCACCATTCATCACTGAAAATGTTTACATTAGTGGTCATCAGTTAAAACTGGGGATGCTTATTCTTAACACATTTAGTGATTTAGTGCTTTTTAAATATATGATTGAAAGTATTATTTATTTATAAAGTATGGAAAATAAAAGGAAAAATTCTGTATATGGAAGGGTGGAAATTCCATGAGATTTTTCAGAAATTAAGGGGTTCCTGCTATGAAATGTTTAGAGCCACTCCATTCTAATATATCATTAACCATTATCACAGTTAAGAGTATTTCTAGCTTCTCATCATTTTTTATGCTGACTCAGTTTATTTGATTGTTGACCAGGAATTAATAAAAATTTTTACAAAGTATACATACTTAAGTATATATTATTCTCTTTGAAATAATCATTTATTTTAATTTAG